>NC_136792.1:38078216-38305716 GCF_951216825.1 Electrona antarctica | reverse complement strand
GTTTGTTTGTTTTTTGCAAGGCTGCATTTCCTTGACAAAAAAACACTCCTTAGTTTACCAAAGGGATAGATTACACCAACCAAAACACATGAAATTATAATCCAGGATTAGCAAATATTTTGTGAACACTGGAATCCATTTATGAGAAATTGCTTAATCCAATCTGCAGTAGCCTTTACTTGTGCATTGTGGCAGTACTAGCCTAGAGACAGAGAGCTATTTATACAAAGAAAACCAGTTTCAAAGCCTTATTAATTCAATGTTTTAGACATACTGTAGCAAATATAAGATATATTTCATGTTTCACTGATGGCGGCAGAAACCATGCCGCCCCACCAGCATGGTTTCTGCCGCCATCAGTGTATGAATGTGTGTGAATGGGTGAATGTAATGCACAATCTATGTAAAGTGCCTTGGATAAAGGCACTATATAAATGCACCATTTACCATTTTACTGGTTCTCTAATCCCTTTAGAATCATTACAAGATTATCTCCACAAATCACAGATGAGGAGGGGACTGCAGAATTCAAGACTACATGTTAAAATCTACAAGTCACAAGTTAGCAACACTGTCCTAATTGGCCAGCCGTATAATCCTTTGTCTGAGACGCCTGCATAACATTTACATCCCAAATGACTTGTGAACCCCCACTGCTATATCACCTTTTGACCCCCTGAATCTAAAGCGCGTGACCCAAGACCATTGTCTCGTGGGCTTGCTATTCAGCTGAGGGGCATGAGACAGTGACACGCTCTGATGTTGCGGTTGCTTTTGGCTGAAATGGCAGCTTGTCTTGTGAGACCCCCCATTGGTAGCAGATTTGGTGCACCACGCCCACGAGTTGGTTTAGGGAGGGGAATCCCCCCCCTGTTCAGGTGACATGCCCGGGCGAAGATCCACTGTCAGCAGCTTTCAGACACATGGTCTGGACAGACTGCCTGGCATCTGTATGGCGAGGCTGGTGAGCCCTAAAACACGCCCATTTGAGTTACAAAGAGCAGTCCTAGACTATGGAGAGTTGAAAATACAACAGTACCTATTATTGGAAATTAGTATTGTTATATTGAAGAACAAGCTTAGTCAGGCTTGATGCACACTCTCTTTATAGCGTACTAGACCGGTGCCAGCTGAGCTCCATATATGGAGCGTGGGCCCTGTCCAGATCCCGGGCAAGGTTCAAGGAAGGTTCTCGATTTACATGCATTACAGCCGTACACACGTAAGTACAGACAGACGTACAGAGACATGATGCATTTATAGATAGATGTCTAAAATGAAATGACAACTTTTAATATATAATATATATGGCAGTTATGTCACGTGGGACCTTGCTTAGGTCATCCACCCAACAGTAACTCAGTTCCTCAAAACACGCCAGTAAAAGGTGATCACTGATCAGGCATGCTCTGATGCTGCCCCCAAACTTTGGAACAGGCAGCAGTGTTAACCACCATGCACCAACCACCTCGCTGCCTGGACACATCATGCCACTACACCTGCTAGTGATGATCTCATCCTCTAGGTTTAGTGTTCCACGCTGCATCAACAAATTGTCCGCCCAGCAAAGACAAGAGGTAGGTATTTGTTTGTGTGTGTGTGTGTGGGGGGGTAATCTGAGCAGAGCCGGCCCCTGCAACAGAAGAGACTGGATGACACCATCAGATAAGGTGTACACTGTACAGAGATCCCCGACGTGCACTCTTACGTTCTCCTGCTCACCTCCAACACAGAGGTTCCCTGCCCTGCTGACCTGTCCGGTCCAGTTTAAATTAATTTCATTTTCAAAATGAATTTCCAAACACACGCACGCACGCACGCACGCACGCACGCATGCACGCACGGTTGCACGCACGCGCGCACACACCACACACACACACACACACACACACACACACACACACACACACACACACACACACCGTTTATTTTGTTTTGATTTCTCACCATTTATATGATATTTTTGCATATTAAATATGAAGGACTCCAATGGGAACAAGCCATAGGCTTTCTTGGGTTTTAAATCCTCTTATCAGACCTTGTATTGATTTGTACTTTCCTGTGCTTTTTTTCTTAATATGTTCAGCTGGTTGTTAATTTCAGTTTTCCATTTCCAGAGTTCTTCGACAGAGCAACTTCTAAAGCGCATGATTGTTTGCGAGTTAATGACGATCAATAATTATGTATATGTTTTCAGTTATTATTTCATGTTTGTATTGTTGATAGATATTTATTTTATTATGTTTTATTATTTTATACTTTGTGTGATCACATCTTATACCATATGTCTGTATGTGCAGGACTGCTCTGTCATACCATGTATACTGTTTACTCACTGTAATGTTTGCATGTTTACTGAGTCTACTATTAGCTGTCACCCACTGCAGATTGCCACGACCGATACCAATGGAAAATAATAATACCCAGTCCCAAATGGCCTTGAGATGAAATCAACAAGAAGGAAAACAACAAGCAATAAGCTCTGACCACAGTGATAAAGAGATGATTGTTATGTTTAATCAAGGACTCAACGTGACTGGAGTCAAAAACAGACTTCAGACAAACTGTCGCCAAACACTATGACACCTCTCTGTGTTATGATATTTCAACCTACTGACATTCGACAACTGTGGACTGATATGTTGGACATTTCCTTGGTATAAAATAATTGTGCAATTGATTTCTATTATTCAGAGCTGCATCTTGAAACTTTGTGGACATATCTCTCTTCTGTCTCTGTGCAACTGTACCGCTCTGAATCTGAACTTGAGATAAAAGTAACTTGTAAGATATACCTTAAGTCCGTCCGGGTGGAATCTTTTTCATATCTGGGTTAAAGGTTGACCTGTGGGCTGAAGGCAGACAACCCTGGCACGCTGCAGCACAGTATGCATTATGAGTGGAATGTAGCTGAGGAACAATGGTGACCAGCAGATTTTCACTCCAGTCTGATATGGTAAATGGTGCATTTATATAGCGCCTTTATCCAAGGCACTTTACAGAGATTGTGCATTACATTCACCCATTCACACACCGATGCTGGAGGAAACCATGCAAGGCACCAACCTGTACATCAGGAGCAATTAGGGGTTCAGAGTCTTGCTCAAGGACACTTCCACACTAACTCTGGGGGAGCCCGGGTTCGAACTGGGAATCGCAACCCCTGAGCCACTGCCGCTGCAGATGGCAGTGCCACGGTACTGCCACCAGAGCGGGAACAAGGGCCTTCCTCATCCTTCCATCAACCCTGTGAGGATCCTGAGCCTCAGTGGCGCAAACAAAGCATTATTATTATTATACACCTAATGAGTTGACATCTTGTGACCAGCCTGCACAGAGGGTTCATGCTCATGGTGTTCTTTCATTAAGACAGCTTCATTAAGTGCCTGCACCTATATGCTGCACCACCAGATTCCAACCTGCAACCAGCTGCCAAAGCTTCTCTTGCAACTGCCTCTTCAAGATGCCACTACAGTCACACCTGGTGCCAGTTCATACTTACACCTGATAACCCTCCCAGAGCTTACAGCAGTCCAGTGGATCCAATTAAGCAGCCTGCAAGACCCGCATGAGAGAGCAGACCTGATGACCTCACTGAACAGGATGATGAGTGAGCTACTGTATAAAGCTATGAAGCGATATCAGTTCTGCCTTAAGACCCAGATTCAGCTACCACACATCCACGTCTGTCTGTCTGTCTGTCTGTCTGTCTGTCTGTCTGTCTGTCTGTCTGTCTGTCTGTCTGTCTGTCTGTCTGTCTGTCTGTCTGTCTGTCTGTCTGTCTGTCTGTCTGTCTGTCTGTCTGTCTGTCTGTCTGTCTGTCTGTCTGTCTGCCTGCCTGCCTGCCTGCCTGCCTGCCTGCCTGCCTCTCCAATTCAATTCTCCATCATGCAGAACTCAGAGCAGATGAACCCCCCTGCAGTGACATGGAGAGGCTGCTGGCAGGTGGTCTTAGGTGATGATGAGAGGAGTTTACGTGTACAGTACGAGCATCGCTGAAAGGTCACTGCCACTTGATCAGTGTATGTGTATGTACGCATGTGTGTTTGTGTGCGTTGTGGTATCCACAACAGTGTGTGTGCGTGTGTGTGTGTGTGTGTGTGTGTGTGTGTGTGTGTGTGTGTGTGTGTGTGTGTGTGTGTGTGTGTGTGTGTGCATATGCAGGTGTATGTATATGTGAGCATGTGTTTTTTTATGTTTGTGTGAGTGTTTACTCTTACTGCATGCATGCATGTCTGTGCGCGTGTGAGCGTTCCCGTGTGTCGGTTTATTTGTCCGCTAGTAACCAACACAGAAGGCAACAGCATGTGTCCTCACAGTGAAAACTGAGCCAGTGTTTGGGTTGCTACAATGACATCATTTGTTTACCCCCCACCTCTACCCTCCTCCTCCTCCTCCTCCTCCTCCTCACCAACCCATGTCCTCCATCCACCCGTCTTTGTCCTCACCTACACCCTTCTTCTCCATCACCTCCTCCTCCTCCATCTCCTCATCCACCCCCCCCCCCCCCCCCCGTCTTAGTTTTAGGAGTAATTCCTATTCCTATTACTCCTCCTATTACCTCGTCCTCTTTCTTCTGGAGACAGACAGATTACGCAACATATATGCCACTATACTTTTGAAATCATTTAAGTTTCCACTTGGTCCACTCCTTTCAAAATGTGCCAATATTTTTAGACGGTGGTTTGCATTCGTTCATGTTGTTTATTCATGTCTAACCTATAGACTGCCCTTTTCAGAAAACACCTTTTTCTCCCTGATTTGGGTATTTTAACCAAATGGAACCTATAGCACCCCTACTCTGGGGCTAACATTCAGCCACAATAACAGAACTTTTGGAGAGAAAAAAAAGAAGATATTTTGTGTAGGAAGAAAACAGTAGGGGGCCTAGTAAGGAGCCCTTGGGAAACGGCCGACAGTGTTGGAAAAAGTACTCAATTGTTTTAATTAAGTAAATGTAGAACTACTCCATTACAAGTAAAAGTCTGGAATTCAAAATGTACTTGAGTAAAAGTACAAAAGGATTGGCATCAAAATGTAGCCTACTTAAAGTGACAAAAGTAGAAAGTAGCCTACTCACGGTGCATTATGTCTCATTTCAAAGTACAAAAGTACAATATTTGCCTCTGAAATGTAGTGGAGTAAAAGTAAAAGCATAGGAAATTGGACATGCTCAATACAAATACCTCAACGTTGTACTTAAGTACAGTACTTATCATCCAGGTTCCCATCATCCCTCCCTCCATCTTACCCCTCCTCTATCTCTCTGTTCATCATCACAACCACCCCCCTCCCTCTCCTCACCTGCTGTTGACAAATTAGCTCACCTTGCTGCTGAGATATAATGATGTGCTAAAGAGGTGATAGCAGGGACTGATGCAAAGGAACTAGCAGGTGTGAGGTGTGTGTGTGTGTGTGTGTGTGTGTGTGTGTGTGTGTGTGTGTGTGTGTGTGTGTGTGTGCGTGAGTGCGTGCGTGCGTGCGTGCGTGCGTGCGTGCGTGCGTGCGTGCGTGCGTGCGTGCGTGCGTGCGTGCGTGCGTGCGTGTGTGTGTGTGAGGGACAGTAGAGAAATAGAGTTGTGAAACCGCATTCTAAGAACAGGCTTATCATTTGTTTAAATTGAATACATACTATGTATTTGCTATGTATTTATGATTTGGAGGAAAACATAAAAATCACACTTGTGTGAAGTGAGGGGCACGCTTATCATCATACATCATCATCATCATCATCATACATCACAAGTGTGCTCATCCAATCAGGTGAGCACATTCCTTGCTCATACATATACACGCACAAAGCTGTGCATAGGAGGGGCTAGCGCCCCTCAACACTCAAATCATATGGATCACCACGGGATCATGGGAACGGCATGTGTAGTCAAATGTATCTCAGACTTCATTGTGACGTCAGTCTTCTATGACATATCTCTCCGTGACTTATTATGACTTCAGATTTTGGCAAGGTTTCAGCCCGATCAGAGCACCATTGACATTATAATATTAATCTAAAGTAAAATGTTTCAAAATGTGTAAAACATATGAAAAAGCATATGAGAGATTTACAACCCTCCCACCCATGTGAGAGTTGAAAGCCCACTTCTTTAACTTTGAGGCCAGCACAGACTCCTTGGATAAACATTACATTACACTCGACACAAAACATGACTGGGTTTTTGTTGACTCATAGTTCCCTTGGTACCCAGCTAACAATACTGTATCTGATAAAGTATCAGTGAGCCGGGGGCTACACCACATATAACTTTACCTTTACCTGCTAACAGGTGGCATTGCGCCCTGTGCCACGTCAACGGTTACCTGAAGACCTGCAGGGATCTAGTAGAGATTAGAGAAGCACCTCCACTTCACTGAAACAAACAGAGCTCAGCCTCATGGGTGCAGGTGATAGGCCAGACTTGCTTTGGCGACGTGAGAGAATAACAACAAATAATTTAAGCTACTGTTGTCAACACGGTATGTTATTCCTCCTAAACTGTAACAAAATGAGGAACAATTAAGATACTGAGAAATGTTGATACATGTGTGATGGAAAAATAATTGTAGGCTTCTGTATATTAATAATTTATATTTCCGTATGTCAGTATAAGGACCTTTATCATTACATAGCTGGACCTCGCCAGAAGAGACAGAGAAAGTCAGGCAGTTAAGCTACCCTTTGACCAGAAAACTGTAGTGGATCCATAAATTTAGCCATTTACCAGAGTGGATAATGTAATCGAGTAAAAGTATTGTTAATTCAAAATAATACCTTTGTTCAGGCATGCAAAGCCCTTATCAGAACATGTATTACCAATAAGTAAAAAATAAAGCCTTAACCGTACTGTTTAGAGTGACAATAAAATATCTTCCAGTATTAAGCTACATTACATGAATAGTTAAAGATAGTTTTCGAGTAAATTTACTTAAAAGTAATACATTTGAGACCATGTGAAACTTTACACTATGGATAAATATTCTTTTTTCTTTCTACATTTTTATCCCACGATTTTGCAACCCTTTTTCACCCAGTGTAAATTATCTAATGTAATCCTGGGCACTACACTTCCTCTGCCAACCTAGGGAGGGCAGCGGACTGACCTCATGCTTCCTTCTATGCATGAGGAGTCCACGTTGCTTCTTCTCACCTGACAGTCACCTGGAGTTTCCCCGGCCGGACCTAGCGTGTGGAAGGAACACGTTATTCCAACCAGTTGCTATGGATAAATATTCTTAATTAATCAAAGTCATTATGCCTTTTAGCAAAGTGTGAATAATATTTAGAACCTTAAAATAGGAGGCAGAGTATAAAAGTAAAAAGTAGGCTACCTGAAGAATTCAGCAGTCAGGCACCGATTAAAGAGTTTGAGTTGGATTTCATATTTTGTTCTGTTCTTCATGGAAGAAGATCCAGAAAGATCCAGAAAGATCCAGAAAGATCCAGTATCCAAATAATGACGTATAACATTGTTTAACTATTCTATATAAACTGATGATGACACAGAGGTGACACCCTAGCATGAGGCTGCTTGGGGCCTCTCCATTGGTTCCATGATGAGGTGGGGACAGCGTGACCAGCTTCCTCTTGAGATGAACTGCATGGTGTCTCCTAGGGTGAATGACTGTCCTTGACTGGCTGGCTAGGGCTGTATCTCACTTGTTTTGGTTCTGAGTTTCTTTAAACCATAACATTCAAGCCGCAGACTGCAGTTATTTGCCGGTGACCTTGGGGTCACTACACTTACAGGGAGAAAGGCTACAGAGAGAAATCTCCTAACAGACATTTAGTTTCATGTCGAAGGGTCATAAAGCACAAATCAATCCTAATGATTAATTATCTATTTAAAATTCCTGTCAATGTGTTCCTATTCTGTCATATCAATCAAATATCAATACATTTGGAGTTGTAGACATTATTAATCCTAAGGAGCTCGGGGGGAGCTGTTAGAAGAAGTGTCTTGCTCAGGGACACTTCAACACATTACTGGGCATTAATGTGCCCAGTAATGTCACTGCATGTGTCACCTCCTGGCAGGCCAGGAGGTGACCTTTTCATTACTGGATGCCTGGCCTCTGCTAACTAAGCTACAGGCTACAGCTACACCAATACATGTCATATAATCTAATCTATTTTTCCAGATGACTAGGACAATATGAGCCCATTGCCAAGCACAAGCTTTCCCAATCGAGAGTGAGACGGTGAATAATTTTTAACCAGCCTCTCGCTGTGCGGCATCAGTGCTAACCGAGTCAGTGTTGTTCCACCCTCAAATTTGCGTTGATGAGGGATTTGTTTCCTTTTAGGAAAATTACCTCCTTTATCAGCAGTTACAATCATGAGAAAGAAGAAAAGCAATGATAGCAAAGTTGAGTGCTTTAAGTTTAATCTTAGGAATTTAGTGGCAGCTTAAAATTAATGTGCAAGTATACTGCAGTTGATTTGCTCAAGGGCACTTCGGTTTGTAAACAAGGCTGCTGATATGGACTCTTTCTTTCTCGATATATATCAGATATTAAATGTGATTATTATTTTTTCAATAATGGAGGGGGAATGGTTTTGGATTAGGGTTAGGTTAGGACTCTGCTGACATAGTGATACTGGCGGGTTAGGTTAGGACTCTGCTGACATAGTGATGCTGGCGGGTTGCATGAGGTCTTGGTTGTTCAAGGGCTTTATGTAGAGAATGTAAAGATGGGAGGCTTGTTGGGGGTATATCAGGATTCTGAAGACCGAGACCCATTAGCTCATCCTCTTCACTTCAAACAGAGTTGGACAGATGGACCTGGTGTGTGGTGTATGTGTGCATGTTTATGTGCATGGTTGCATTTCATTACTGTGTGTGTGTGTGTGTGTGTGTGTGTGTGTGTGTGTGTGCGTGTGTGTGTGCGTGTGCGTGTGCGTGTGTGTGTGTGTGTGTGTGTGTGTGTGTGTGTGTGTGTGTGTGTGTGTGTGTGTGTGTGTATGTGTGTGTGTGTGTGTGTGTGCAACTAAGACCTGCCTGTGTGTGCAACTAAGACCTGCAAGCGTTTGTTCGTTCGTGCATGTGCGCACACGCGCACGTATCTGTGGGTCATCCATATTCTGTTCCCATCATGCCTTGCACCTGCCTTTCTCTTGTAACCCACCAAATCCTTGTTGTGATAAGACCAGTCACCACAATGCAGAGGAATGTGCCTCTCCAGCATATGTGGTTCACACACTGCTTTGTCTCTAATGCAATACCGAGCAATATGGGAAACTAGGGACAGCCCTGGTTTGGCTTGAGGATCATGTGGTTTAGTTTGGTTTGAGATGATTTCATGCAGTGAGAATTTTGAGACTTGCTCCTGCGAATGAGCTATGCAAGTCAACGTTGTGTGTGTGTGTGTGTGTGTGTGTGTGTGTGTGTGTGTGCGTGCGTGCGTGCGTGCGTGCGTGCGTGCGTGCGTGCGTGCGTGTGAAATTCCATAAATAAATAAACAAACTTTTAAGCCAACCCAAAATTCAACATAACTTTCAATGCCAAACTACTGCAGAGAAACACTGCCATGTGAAAGTCTGAAAAGTAATAAATTAGGTCAAAGCTACCGCATCCAGCCGACTGATCAGCGAAAATACCCAGAATGAGATGAGAGTAGCTGGATAAATAAATTAAGGCCTCGCTGAGCAGGCCTGAGTGTGTACTGCTGTCTGTCGTTGTATGTTATTATTATTGTATTTTATTGTGTGCTGATGGTATGAAGATGTACAGTGCTGTGGAAAGAAATGTTCCCTTGGGGACAATAACGTCTAAAGTCTAAGAGACCTTTATTTATTTTTTAAACATTCCCTAACAAGACACATGAACTTTAAATCATGGTGATTTCCTCTCCCATTTCTGATGACTACTGTTCCATGCACCCATCTTCGCAGTCGCCTCCAGAGCCTTGGTTGTTTGTACCAACAAGAAAAGCTGCCATCACTTTCGTGTGCTCAGCCTCTGGGGTTCTCTCCCTCTGGGAGCAAGTTGTTTGGCTGTCACAACAATGAGCTCACCACCCTGGGTCCTCTTCGGTATACAGGCATGAGGTAGACATTACAGAGAGATGTAAGGGGATCCTACCCTATCCCAACCTCCACGGTGCCTTGCTATGTGTTGGACTTTCATTACAAACTGGCATATGTACGGTAATTAAACTGCATTTGATGTAATGCACTTGGGGTGGTGACGTGACGCATTGGTGAATTAGTCAATCAAGAGATCCAGCAGATTCCAGCTTGGGTTAATGTCACAATAAGCCCTCTACAAAGATGCATATATGTGGATGTTTACTACATACATCAGGTGATGAGATAGATGTTACAGGGCAGCCGTAAGAGGATCCTGACCTAAACCACAGCTTCAGACTTCAGATGTGTTGGACTTTGATTACAAACTGGCACATGCAGCTCCATGTTAATTTAATTGTGGTTGATGTAATGTACACAGGATGTGGTTGCTTAACAAAAACAACAAATACACTTAATAATAATATTAATAATAATAATAAATAATCCAGGAACAAGTCAACCGGAACTCAGAAGATAAGGAAAGGAAATATCATCTTGCGCTGATTCAACTGAACTGAGGTTTGATTTGACCTTTCTGAAGCTGTGCCAAATGGGAGGTTGCTCCACATACCTCATCATTATAGTTATGAGTTAAAATCAACACCCTATAATCCTGATCATGTGCATTTCGTTCTACTTGGAATCTTGTTGATTCCCACTGGATTCATAAAACAGGGTGAATTGATGAATACAAAAATAAAAGCAATTAGACTTAAAATTGACGTTTCAGGTTTTTAAGAAGCCTGTATGAATAAAAACATTAAATAAGTGTATAGCTGTAAAAGTGTGTGTGACATGAACACCGGGTGAAGGGATACAATATCCGCAACACAACAGACTGAGGAACAGGCCACCAGACTGTTAAATAACCTGACTGTGCAATAACCCTCTGTACTTTGTGTTGTTGTGAAATCTATATGGAACCTCGGTCTGGCTCTGACAGGCAGGTAGTGTGTGTGTGTGTGTGTGTGTAGGCTGGGTGGTGTGTGATAATCCAGTTGAAGTACTTCTGCTGGTACGGCGACGGGCCCGGGAGAACCAATGATGAGACACAGAGGCAGTATCACACCATAGATTCACAAAGTTTATTAGACAGACAGGGAATATATATAGTGCTGGATCATAGAGACAGACAGTAAGACAAGTTGATGCGCGACATAGGAACGTGGCATGATGATGCACAAGGTTGACCTCACGATGTACAAGGCTAGCCTTACTGTCGGCATGCCAGGCGGACCTTATGGGTGCCACCTAACAGAATGCCAAGACAGTACAATGCAGACAGAGAAACATCTCGCTATCAAGCTCAATGCAAGCTGCACTGTAACTCATGAAGTACACTGTATCTCAAATTCAGTACACAGACTTACTTAGCTGTATTTGGCATGAATCATAACACTTTGCACTATGCACTTTCATTGACTGATATTCATGCCCTGTTTTTTATTGTTTATTGAGTGTTTTATGTTGTTTTATCACGTTTTTTGTTGTATTGGAGCTCCCATGCAGCGTACGTACCTAACCTAACCAGTGGATGATCTAAGTGACAATAAAGTTATATAGAATATATACTACTACACTACAGTATTCAATCCTCCACACTGAGCAATTGCCAGTATGTGTTTTTACAAACTGCCGTATGGAACTAAAAATACTCAAGGCCAATACAACAAGGGCAACCCAGAGATGCAGAGCTAGAACATTTAAATAAATAAAATAAAAACTAAATAAAGACACAAAAAGAAAGGACATCACTTTCCATCATACCTCATCTTGGAAACTTTATGGAGGAATGTAAAATGGCTTGGGGCAAGATTTAAAATGCAACCAATCTCATCCTTCCACAATGAATACTTCAGAAGTTATGTAGACTAGTACAAAGGGTTTATCAATAATTGACCTTCTAAATGGGACAATCTTGGTAATAACACTAGTCTGTGAGAGTCTGGGTTTTCATTCCGTAGCTATGAAAATATAGCCATGATGACACTGCAAGTATTATGGTGCTATAGACACAGTCACAGACACACACCATTCTCTATCTATCACAATGGATTGAGCATGACGTAACCATTCCAGAATGGGGTAAAGGTAAATGTCTGCAGACGTGGGTGTGTGCATAGTTCAGTTCATGGACTGGCTTGAGACAATTAGAACTTGTAGGCCACAAAATTGCACCACTGGTCAGATATTGAATTAGAGAACTTATACTGTATATGAGATTTCATGGCCTTGTATTGTGATTTGAGGATGATACAGTGAATTGAGTTATTGTGTTATAAGTGTTTTTTTGAAAGATTAATGGCGTACTTTATCATACAAAAGTCAAGATGGCAGATCTACGAGCTCACAACACGTCGCATAGTGACTCGTGCACTTGTAGATAGGCTATTCTCACAAATGTAAAATGTTTTAAAATAATAATAAAAAGGAATATAGGTTGGACGTACCGTACCCGTCACAATGTTATGTTAATGTGATGGAGGCTCCTCGTGACATACTTTTTATCATCACACAAATAATTGTAACTGACACCACCGCACCTCTAATCACACTCACTACATCTACTTTGGCAGAGCCTCTGCTCTGCATGTCTACTGGTGGCACTAACACCTGGCTCGGGTTGCCTGGCCTGATCAAGTGATAAACAAACAAATCCTCCCTAGTACCTAGACTTCTGCCTAACAACAATGTTGCGTATCTGTTTTGACTATAGTCTAGTGACTAGACTATAGTCTAGTGACTAGACTCTGGTTTTGTTGAAATATTAAGTAGTTCCGGTCATTTTGTGGGGGGAACAGGGGGTCGGGCCACACATTAAAAGTAAATTAATCCACAAAAAAAAAAAATCTAAAATATTAGTGCAACTTTCGTTAATTTTTGACCCCTCTATCACACGGAACTATATATGTTTTTTGTGTCCATATCACTTCGCCCAAAGTTGAATGAAAGTTGCACTAATATTTTAGAAATAGGTCAACAATACAAATGACGTTAGTTTAGTGAATTAATTTACTTTTACTGTGTGGCCCCAGTGCCCCCCACAAAATGACCGGAACTACCAAAACCAGAGCAGATTCCCACCACGGGACTCGGGCAATCAATTAATACAGTTGCAACCACTATATGCAAGTATTTCATACAGCTTAAGTTATTAACAGTTAATTGTTATTACAGTAAATTGTTATTACAAAACATATATTAACATTAACCACTCAACCCTCCAGTAGTTAGTTTTGAGTACATTTTTTGACTGAGCAACTTTGACTTGTTGAGTAATATTTGACCTGGAGAATCTAGGCTTTGACTACTTTGTCAGTGAGTACTTTGTCCGCCGCTTGCACGATTCTTGAGTTGTTAAGGTATGCATGTGCTTGTGTGCATGTGACAGAGTCAGAAGGAAATGCTAATAACTGGATAATTGTAGTATATTTCAATAACACTTATAATTCCATTCCTTTCCATTTATATATTCACAAAATATCCTTTCAAATGGTTGCGTGTATATTCCTTTCTGAAAGGCAAGTAAACATATAGCCTTACCCTTAGCCTATAGTGTTATAATTGCTACACAACAGCATTACATGACATCACTCTCATGACAAACTAGACTCACTTGTTAGACTTGAAACAGCTGACTCATCCTATTGAACTAGATAGGGGGGAGAGAGAGAGAGAGAGAGAGAGAGAGAGAGAGAGAGAGAGAGAGAGAGAGAGAGAGAGAGAGAGAGAGAGAGAGAGAGAGAGAGAGAGATAGTGTGTGTGTGTGTGTGTGTGTGTGTGTGTGTGTGTGTGTGTGTGTGTGTGTGTGTGTGTGTGTGTGTTTGCACGTGCGCGCGCGTGTACAGATCCCTTGACCCCGTGCACGGCGTGCAGCGGTAGGTTGTCATGGTGGGATATATTTATGTGGTCACTAGCGCCATCTGGTGGGTGTTTCACATCCGTGTACATTTTAGTCTAGTTCTAGTACTAGGCTAAATTAAACTGTGGTAAATGTTTGTCATTCATTCTGATGTGTTTTTTCCCCTCATCTGAATGGTCGATCACAAACGGCATCATGTAGGCCTATAATAATACAACTATTATTTTATTTTATTAAAAGTTTTATATTCATGCCTGGTGATCATGTCGCTTTAAAGAGAGGAGATAGGTCACCTATTTGGCAGGAAGTTGAATACTGGGTACAGGAAGCCTAGCTCAATAATGAGGACACATTGTCGGAGTGTTATAGAAACATTGTAACGAGTTCCAGACACCTCGTTACTGTAACCGCCTCCCTCTGATAAAAGGTAATGTGAAAACACGTGCGACCATTTACGATTGTATAGTATCGTAACCCGTCCATTGTTATACCGTAGCGCACGCGTTACTGAATAATAACAACACGTTTCTAGCACGGCGGTCCCCCTTTGTATCAGCGTAGACAGACATGGCCCAGTCAGTGTGGCTGCATTACTTTCCAAGTCCCCGTGGGAGAGCGCGTAAAAGCTTGTGCAACAACAACAACTGCATGACCTCGTCGAGAAACAAACGTATGGATGGTGGGGGTGGCACACTACTAGTATCACTCACGCACAAGAGAATCGGTGTGGTGTGGTGCATGTTATGTTAACCTGCATGCACACCACCAGCACCTGTCTATTAAGACGCTTAGAGGCTTTTGGGATCGCATTTGGATTTATGAATTAACATAGCGGAGTTGCTGTGGGACGGGTCAGTGGGTCTGACTCTGAAGTGAACACGTCCTTTTATTTCAGTGAATTTAAGTGGAGACACGGTCACCTGTCTCTTCATGAACACATTTACAGAAACCGTTAATGCCCTGATTCCAGCCAGGTCGACTACCGGGTATCTATAACAACGTTAAGCTGTTATGTGTAAGGCAGACTGCTAGCCAAGACTGCAGATTTCTCTTATTATTTGAGTGCATTGACAAATAAACCTATGACAGTCTTGGTCTAAGCCAGGCTAGCAGATTGGCAGATTGCCACAGTTGATCTTTATTTTCTATATTTCAGGAACAAGGGGCAGAACTGTACAGTCCTCCATCTGAGTGTGAAGACAGGCTAGAAGCAGCCATGGTGAGTGAGTTGCTCAAAATCAGGAGCAGATTGTAATTATGACATTACCTTACTTAAAGGGGAACTTCGCCCTTATTGCAAAAAAATATACGTTAATGGCGTTTAAAAGATTTAGAACACTTTCCTGGGGGTCTTTGTGTGTAGCAGTGAGCCCAGTGTCTCTGATGTCATCGACACTGGGCTCACTTCCTTCCTGGACTTCCCATAATGCTTTGGTGCACTGCTCCTCTTTGTTGATAGGGGGAGGGCTGTCTTAAGGCTCATACATACTCCAGTTTGAGGTGATAGCTTATTACCGCAGTGTAGTTTTTTTTAAGGGTTAGAAAACTACAACAGTACGTCCCTCGCCACGGTGATCAGCCATCAGAGAAACTAGGCTCACTGCTAAAATCTAAAATATCTAAAACCACATATTACACACATAAAGACGCCCAGGAAAGTGTTCTAAATCTTCTAAACGTCATTAACATATATATATTTTTGCCAAAAGGGTGAAGTTTACCTTTAAGGGTTGCTTGCTAAATTGCCACAGTGGAGCTGGACAGCTGGTCAACACTACAAGACTGTAGATGGTACCAACTACACATTCCCTCCGGTATACGGTTTAAGAGAGTTTTGGTAAGGGGATGGCAAACAGGCTAACTCCAAATTTCCCTCTCAGTCTTCAGGGGTGGATCTCAAGACCAAGGAGGAGAAAGATGCTGAGCTGGACAGACGCATCGAAGCTCTGAGGAAGAAGAATGAAGCCTTGGTCAAGAGGTACCAGGTATGGTAGGCCTCAAGTTAACACATACATTTTTTTAAACCAAAATGGCAAAAGAAACAGTGTTGCTAACGCCGGGGCTCCACCGGACGCGTTGCGTCTCCGTCGCGTGCGTCAAAAAACGCACCGGTTCAATTTTAATGCACGCGTCACGCAACGCAACGCGGGCAGTGGAGCCACCCTTCATTGATTAAAAAGGGAACATTCCCTGACGGTGACGGAGACGCCACGCTGACGCGCCCGGTAGAGCCCCGGCGTCAGTCTCTTAGAGAAATAAGCCCTCGAGAAACAAATCTTGCTAGAGAAATAAGCAGCCGGCGGAAACTATAGTTCTCAACAGGCCTGAAACTTAAAGGACCTATAACATAAAATTCAATCTATCCTCCACAAATAACCAACAATCAGGCTTTCATATCATATTGGTGCTTTAATGGAAATTGCTCTCAGGAACAGCTCAACTGATTTTGTCCTCATCGTGATGTCATCAATGTCACCCTACTTTGTATGATTCCTCCTTCTTCAGTTTTCAGTTCCAAATTTGCATTTCCACTTTGTTTACAATGTCCACCATTGTTGATTTTCCAAGCTGGCATGGAATGGAAACAAGCCTGGTTTTCGGTGCTTCCCTAATGTATATATGTGACCAAATTTCACTGAGGGACTGCCATTGGAATTTTTGAATTTTCGTTTTTTCACGTCATATGAAAGCAGGGAATCATAGCTTCAAATTGACATTGGTTGTTCAGTTTGACCCACCAGTTTTGGAGATATGGCTTATAGATTAAGGTCTTCCAGAAAACAGCGAGTTGAGAAAACAGGCTTGAAAGGTTCACTTGTGGTCTCTAACATTACACCTAGCTACATGTTTAAGCATTTATTTCATATTTACATGTCGATTTCAGCACTGACACTTATTTCAGACATGCTCTAGTATGTGAAGAGTCTGCCTGTGCTATTAACTCATTTGTTTGGGGAAAAAAAGGTTTTTCTCCTCTGGTGAAAAGCTGGAATTTGCACGATGGTAGGCTCTCAGTCAAATCTGGTCCCATATCTTTGATTTTGTATCTGTTCTATCCTCTTTTTCTTTTCTTTGCTACCTATAACCTCTCCCTTCTCATGAAAATTACAACATGATATGAGAAAAATAATTTAACCCACTTCTTTACACTTGTAAACCTGTGATGTGACACATAAAGCTCTTAGCTGGCATCATCGTTGTGACACTTAAGGTTCTTGCAGACTGGAGGACGCGTTTTTCGGAAAACTGGCGGAAAAACGCTGCTAAAAATCAGAAAAACACAGTATTGTGCAAGGACCTTTAAAGCTTGGCATCATCGTTCTCTCCCATCATCACATTCTCCCTTTTTCTTATGGGATATATCAACAGGAAATAGAAGAGGACAAGAAGAAGGCGGAGCAGGACGGCATTGCTGTGACCACGGCCAGAAAGTCACGCCCCCATGACCAGGAGGTCGACAGGAGGAAGACGGACAAAGAGAACTTCACCGTCACAGTAGACCTCTCAAGACCAGCTGGGGTAGGTCAGGGTTAGGGGCCGTGTCCTCTCAAGACCAGCTGGGGTAGGTCAGGGTTAGGGGCCGTGTCCAACAAGACGCTTTGGTTCAAGACCAGCTGGGGTAGGTCAGGGTTAGGGGCCGTGTCCTCTCAAGACCAGCTGGGGTAGGTCAGGGTTAGGGGCCGTGTCCAACAAGACGCTTTGGTTCAAGACCAGCTGGGGTAGGTCAGGGTTAGGGGCCGTGTCCAACAAGACACTTTGGTTCTACCTCTCAAGACCAGCTGGGGTAGGTCAGGGTTAGGGGCCATGTCCAACAAGACGCTTTGGTTCAAGACCAGCTGGGGTAGGTCAGGGTTAGGGGCCGTGTCCAACAAGACACTTTGGTTCTACCTCTCAAGACCAGCTGGGGTAGGTCAGGTTTAGGGGCCGTGTCCAACAAGACGCTTTGGTTCTCGGCTGAAAATGCCATGGCGCTTGCCTAAAAAAAACGCTTCCTAATGCCCAAGTTGAAAATTATTTCAGTTCCCAGCAAGCAGATAGAAGCGGCACACACGAGTACCTTGTTCAAAACTGGTAGGTTGCACACATCCAGTCCCCTGCTGCTGCTGGACAATAGATAATAACAGTGTAAAAATATGAGAAGTCTGCACACAGCTCTGCTCCACAGTGTTTGGTTTATTGCAGAAACGCTGACATTTTACGGTGTCGGCCATTGTTGGCCTTCATCAGGTGATCATCTTTTTACACGACGTGAGTGCGTACCTTGTCACGTTGCTTTCTAAAAAAAAATTGCGGCGCTCCCATTGTAAACAATTCAATCAGGAAAATGTCTTGGTGGGACGCAGCCCCTTAGAGTCTAAACTAATAGTTTTCAAACGTTTTCATGTTAAGGAGACCCAAATTGTTATGTTGTTCAAGTTATTATTAACTGATTATCAGTTATATGAGCCATATGATTACATAACATAAAATGATTGGATGTGTTGCTTACATGTTCCACATAAGTAATCTGAAAGAATGGTCCTCATATGCAAAATATACAGAATCTAGCATTCTGCCATGGGCAAAAAACAACAACGTTTTATCAGAATATAGCCTACTTACTAAAGAGGAGAAGGTATTAACTTGACCTCAGTCAGGTTTCTCTTATCAAAACACATCAGCACTGTGCCACAGGAATGGAGTGGAGGTTGCCTTTAGTTTCAAGATATGAAATCACAGGATAATATGGACTGGAGTAAGCTAACCAGTTAGAAACAGTAGCCAGCTAGGGGGTCCTGAGAAAATTCTTGGCCAAATTTGGTTGGCCTTATTGTGCATTTTAGCCCACATAGTCTGTAAATCGCTATTTGTATTTAAACCACATTAATTTCTAATCATAAGAATCATTAGACCTTCTGGTCTACTGATAGGACAACCACACTTCTCAGCTGAGCACGCACACACTCAGCATGTGGATGTGTGACTTTGTGGCACGTTTCTCTTTCATCATGTCTGCATTGTTTTGAAGCGGAGATTAGGGGTTGTACATATACTGTACATGTTTAACGAATCGCAACTTTAGTCCATTAGAAAGACTAGATACATTTGAATTGATTAGATTGAATTGATTTACATTTTGAAAAATAATTGAAATAATCTAACTAAACCTAACCGGTTCATTCCAATCAAGGTGGTTAAACAAGACTGGGCTGCTATACAGATTATTAATGGAATCAATTAAAAATATAAATGTGACCTCATGAAGAATGCCCAATTATCTGAATTGGATACATCAGTTACCGGAGATATTAGGTTTCCAAAAATATTCCCCAATCCTTGCAATGTAAGATTGGATGAATAAAATATGAATAGGCTGTAATGGATTGTTTGCTATTGCTTGATTAGACTACTCAAGTTTGGTACCAGCTGGTTTTCACTGGCGAATAGAACGTTACTGGTCTAACCTTGGTATTAGCCTACCAAATCCATTCTGGTTCATTAGGAACATTCTGAAAAAGTTCTGAAACCACTGGTCACACTACAGTGAAAACGGTGTCCTATTTCCTGCTCTAATTGTGCACTGCTTGCTGCAACCAATGCAAATCTGTCAGCCCAAAGACAGCACAGGGGGGCTGAACTGAGACACTGTGACTGCCTGTCATTTCACATCAGCATAAACGAAAACCCCAAACACGATTAAGCAAATGGATGTTTATTTCCCCCCCATGTGATTGTGGGCCTGGGGAGAAGATAACATGGTTATCTGTAACGTGATGACCCCGGCTCCTTGAAAAGACAGACCACGCAACTCATAATCTTTGACAGCTCCTCGTTACCCAGTTAGGTTAACAGGCCTGTTAGGCTAAGAATCACACACCTGCCTAGTCATGGCTTAGGGTCCTGCAAAACCCTTCTTTTTCTACCCAGGCAACCCTGACCTGTATCTGATGGGATTGGGACGGTTATGATTGAGGCATACAGAAAGATTCTAAGTCCAATACATGACCCCAAAGGTTGGTCCCAGTCTGCCACCTGTGGACAGCGGGACAGATTGAAATCTGTGTTAACACAATCGGTGCCGGGATTCCTTCAAAATAGGAGCTCTGGGGTGCCGGAAAGACATGGCCGCTTTTACTCTGAAACCCACAACCCGGGAACAATCCGCTAAAAAAAGTTTGCTTTACATTGCTAGCTTACATTGCTATCGTTTTAATTTATACGATATATGATCCAAAAAGCGTTCATATTTTGCGGGAGAGACGGATGAGGAGCAGAAATTAAGTGCTAGTATATCGATCAGTTCAAAACCACGGAGAGCGCCCTGGATTAGGAGAGACGAGTCATTCTTGCTGCCGCGCTAACAGCTAAATCAACGGTAAGCTAACATGAGCCCAGAGCGTAGCATACGGTAGCCGAAAGGCGAACTGACAAATTTAAAAAAAAGGAAAAAATTCAGAATATTCCTCGCCCGGTATCATTGAGGATGCGCTAGGACGTCTACAGACGTCCTATGGACGCGTCGATTGGGACCCCTAGGACGTGTGGACACGTTCTACGGACGGAAACGGTTAATCAGTCTTCAGGAGACATGAGTGTAGCAATTCAATCAGAGATCCTAGTGTGTTCCAGAGTTCCTATTAATAACCCAGACTTAAGAGCAGTGGGCCTACTGGGCCACTGCACTAAGACCTGAAGCTGGCAGGATCATGCCGTCTGCTGAACTGATGTACCTGTCTTGGTGATTAATGACAGAAGGGTGAACTTGGCTGATTAACCTGTCCCTAAATCCTGGTTATTAATTAGACTTTGCTTATCTTTTTAATACCCCCTTCTTTGACATTCTTGCTCTCTCCCTTTTCAGGTCAACAGTCTTATAGTTCTCTCTTAACTTGTCTGTCTCCCTGTCTTACTCTTTGTTCGTCTTGCAATCACAATCGTATCTGAATTTGCATTTGCAATTCCTATATCTCTTAAGTTTTGATCCATCAATGTATTTCATGATGGTTTAAACAGAATTAGATTAAGAAGTAATGATTAGCTGTCTTTTCTAGAACAGGGTTTGTATGCATGTAGTGTGGCAGTGCCAACAGAAGCACCTCTGGCTGAGAGAGAGTCTGAAATACCTGCCAGTGTAAATTATGTGTGTCTGAGGTCATACTGTAATTGAAAATCTGGCCATTTTTTGAAGGGAAGACCTCTGCACACTCGACTTACTAATAACAACAGGTGCGTCGGCAACAAAGCAGCAGACTGCAGACATGTAGAGAAGGAGGGAGACCCGCACACTGTCACTTGCTGGTTCAAGAGCTTTTTTTATTGTCAAATGCAACGTTTCGGTCCTTCGACCTTCCTCAGGCATGTCAGTAGGCTGACATGTCACTAAATACATTTCACAGGTATAGACAACCAATCAGAAACGCATGTAATCATCAAAACGGGTAGCAGCTCCAGAGTCATGTGACTCTTAGTTACATTGCCTCTGTGATTTTCCTCAGATACTATTGAAAATAACAAATTACAAGGGACAGATATATACGTCATGCCATACAGTACAAGAAAATCAACATACAAATAGTGAATAGGCAAATAAATGTCACATTAGGGTCCTACTATCATGACAGGAGTGGACAGTAAAAGTAAAAACAACACAAATCTGCCCATGTAAAATATACAAATGTTCAGTGAATCTCACCAACATTGTTCTTTTGAAACACTTTTGTTATTATTTGTGAAGTATTTATAAAGTTCATTATTTCTATTTGGCCAAATGATGAGGACATGATCATAGTGTAATGCAGATTTGCCACTGAAGATCACTTTATTTGTGTACTGTGGCTACACAAACTGCACACATATTCTAGTATCTTACTATCCATGGCAAAGGATTGGACAAGGATGCCACAGCATTATTAAATCCAACCCTGTCTTGTTTGGTCAAATAGTGGCTGAACTGAAGGTAAAGGACTTTAACCATGACCAGTGATTTCATATTGATTGACAAGCATGTCTTTTCCCCCCACAGGAGAATAGAGTGGTGAACGATTGGAAGCCCGGAGCGCCACCCGCCAGGAAGTCGTCAGAGGACGGTGACAACCACAGCCCCCCCAGGAGGGCTGTGGGGTCAGGGCGTATGGGACGAGCAGGTCAAAGAGGAGGAGGTGGACGCCAGGAGAGGAGGGACAGAGAACCCCGTCTTGACAGAGAACCCCGTGGTGACAGAGAACCTAGAGAAGGAGAGACTGGAGAGCCAGGGGGAGGAAGAGGAGGAACAGGAGGAGGTGGACGCCAGGAGAGGGGGGTCAGAGAACCCCGTGGTGACAGAGAACCTAGAGAAGGAGAGACTGGAGAGCCAGGGGGAGGAAGAGGAGGAACAGGAGGAGGTGGACGCCAGGAGAGGAGGGACAGAGAACCACGTCCTGACAGAGAACCTAGAGAAGGAGAGACTGGAGAGCCAGGGGGAGGAAGAGGAGGAACAGGAGGAGGTGGACGCCAGGAGAGGAGGGACAGAGAACCACGTTTTGAAAGAGAACCACGTTTTGACAGAGAACCACGCTTTGACAGAGAACCACGTCTTGACAGACCACCTAGAGAAGGAGAGACTGGAGAGCCAGGGGGAGGAAGAGGAGGAGGAGGAGGGCGCGGCGGGAGAGGTAGGAGAGGGAGAGGAGGAGCCAGAGAGGGCGGCGGCAGGGACGGGATGAGAGAGGGCGGCAGGGACGGGATGAGAGAGGGAGGAGGCCCACAGTCTGGCACGGACAGGAAATCAAAGGTGAGTGAGAGAACAGGCGCAAATGTTAATCTAAATGCTTGCGATTACAGATGAGTTTGGCAATTTTGCCTCAATTACAAAACATACTGTATCTTTTGAAATACATTTTCTACCAAATATCATTAAACATCCTGACACAGTAACAAGGGCCCGGCGGTGTGACCATTTCACTCATGCGGTAAATTGCATGTTGCCAGCATCTTAATTTTTCAACAAAATGATCTCGTTTCAGTGCTCATTTTCTGAACTGATACGAGATGCACTTTTCATTTTTCTCTTCTTACGAGTGCACACACATACTGGACACACACTGCTGCACTGCTCCCCACCTTCTCTCACACACTCGCACTAGCTCATTAGCTGGATGGCAAGTGCACTGCCATCGCCGAAAAACACTGGGCGACTTAACCCTGTTGTCCCCTATTCCTTCATTAAGGATTGTGCCCATAAAATATTTTATGCACCCTTAAACTTTCCACATATGAACAACAAAATTCAGCTTCAAGCTATGGGTAAATCGGCCCATCGGATTCGTCAAGGTGGTTACAACAAGTGATCGACACGATTTGTTCTGGCTCTGCTGTGTAATTGAATAAATGAATTCATTCGTTAAGCCACCCCGATGCTTTAACAGTGCTTGTTCATGGACAGGAATGGGAGGAGAAGAGGAGGCAGAACATTGAGATGATGAACGAGGAGATGGAGAAGATCGCAGAGTATGAGAGAGGGCAGCGGGTAAGGGAAAACATCCTCCATCTAAAGTGGAAAAGACTGTTTGTACTGTGTTCACACCACTGTCGATGTGAGAAAATGTGATGTAGAATAGATTTGAGTGGACATTAGCTGGGCATCACAAAACCTATCCTGTGGAGGTGACTTTGGAAGCTATTTCAGACATTTCCTTCTTCTTGTTCCACAGATGGATGGAGACAAGCCCATCCGTAACTTCCTGGACGACCCGCGGCGTTCTGGCCCGGTTCCCGACTTGGACCGTAAGGAGGGCAGCAGGAGACACGTCCGTAACTGGGGTGGCCTTGACTTTGACAATGTTAAGACTGGGGCTGAACTGGAGAAAGAATGGACTGTGAGTGGCGTTCTGTGAAACGCAAAATTGTGTGTTGCACAGCAGTTGCAGTGGTATTGGAGCTTAAACACATATTGACCCAGCAGCCAAATATGTATACAGTTTACGATGCTGCATACAGTACAGTGATGGATGGTCTGTTGGGCTAGTTCTCAATGGAGCACCTGAAGATGTGGGGGGGGGGGGGGGGGGGGGGGGGGGCTGTTATAGCGCCACCATGAGGTCAAGTTAATTAATTTTAGTAATTATTATGAATAATTATAATGAAAGTGTTGTAACTATAGCCCTTACGGTCTCGGAGGAAAAAATACTTGAATGTGAGTTTTCGCATTTTCCCATTCATGTCAATGGGGAAATTTTATGCACGAATAAATTAATATCAATTAAACTTTACAACATTTCTCTTAGAAATAGCAAGCACACGATTCCCGATTTTTCCGGTCGATTTGACATATGGCGTACAGTCAAAACTGTGGGAGGAGTAGTGCGTCAAAATAAGTTACTCTAGAAATAATAAAGTGTTACAATTACTATAGTCGGGCAACCACACTATTCATTTAACTAAGATAGCAGTTCCACAACAGAAAGCTGTCTTCTAATAAATCCTAACGACCTAACTGAATGAAACCCATGAATTACAGTGAGTGAAAAAGGGTAAACCCCGGAAAGAACACTATATTCAGTCCTAGGCCAATGATCCTAGTGTTTTCCACTGCAGTGGGGTTTCTGTTACATGTGGCTCCAGAATAGGGAGTTTTTCAATAAGAATAGCATTTCTGTACGCTTGGTAGCTGGTTGATATCCATCCTCATAGGGCTAATTCTTTGCTCCTTATCTGTCTTCTGTTCAGAGCCGAAGGCCTGGTCAGAGGGGTTCTATGGACATGACCATGTCAATGACAGGCCGGGAGAGGGCGGAGTACCTCCGCTGGAAGAAGGAGCGCGAACAGATTGACGAAGCGAGGCTGGCACGCCACCGCAACGCCACGGGAGAGTGGAGACGGGAGTGGGACGCACAGAAGACCGATACCATGTGAGAGTGGAAGGGGAGAGGAGGGAAGAGGCACTATTATAAGAATATGGGGAGACCAGTAGAGGGATAAGAGAGGAGGGAGGAGGGGAAGAGGGACCTGCAGCAGCATTGACACTCGACTATCAGAGAAGCTGCAGAGAATTTGGCTGTAGATAAGGCCTAGAGGATTTGCCTGTCGAGGGGAATGGATTCAGCAGAGGATCATGCTGTAGAGGGGAATGTATAGACTAGGCATGGTGGTACTGTAGGACAGTAAATGGTAAATGGGGCATTTATATAGCGCCTTTATCCAAGGCGCTTTACAGAGATTGAGCATTACATTCACCCATTCACACACACATTCATACACCGATGGCAGCGGAAACCATGCAAGGCACAAACTAGCACATCGGGAGCAATTTGGGGTTCAGTGTCTTGCTCAAGGACACTTCGACAGTAACTCTGGGGGAGCCCGGGTTCGAACTGGCAACCTCACAGTTGCCATCCAGCCACTCTACCCCTGAGCCACCGCCGCCCCGCCACAGTAATGTGTGTGTGTCTCAGGCGATGATGGTAGAAAGTGTGCATAAAATGACATTTGGTCAGACCTGACGAGGGTGTTGCGTCGGGAAAAGAGGAAGTGACCTTTTGGTGACACTGTGTGTCTGCCTCAATAAAGGCATGCACTGTAGCTGATGTGACAAGGATGCCCAGCGACATGGCACATTGATTTTTAGCGTGCGTGTGCTTATGTTTGTTAACCCTGTGGCGTTTCTTATTTTCTGTCTTTCACAGGTTCAAGGAGGACCCATCTGTTGCTACAGAGGGCTTGATGGAGGAGCATGGTGGCAGAAGAGGCAAGTCACCTTCCACGTACCCACACATCATTTCTTCTTGTCTGGAAAAAACAAAACACACACTTTTCCTTGATACACAGTGTGTGTGTGTGTGTGTGTGTGTGTGTGTGTGTGTGTGTGTGTGTGTGTGTGTGTGTGTGTGTGTGTGTGTGTGTGTGTGTGTGTGTGTGTGTGTGTGTGTGTGTGTGTGTGTGTGTGTGTGTGTGTGTGTGTGTGTGTGTGTGTGTGTGTGTGTGTGTGTGTGTGTGTGTGTGTGTGTGTGTGTGTGTGTGTGTGTGTGTGTGTGTGTGTGTGTGTGTGTGTGTGTGTGTGTGTGTGTGTGTGTGTGTGTGTGTGTGTGTGTGTGTGTGTGTGTGTGTGTGTGTGTGTGTGTGTGTGTGTGTGTGTGTGTGTGTGTGTGTGTGTGTGTGTGTGTGTGTGTGTGTGTGTGTGTGTGTGTGTGAGTGAGTGAGTGAGATATGCAATCAGAAGGATGCAACACCAGGCCTCCCTGCTCCCAGTTCATTAAGCTTGTTATGTCAATGCGAGCTGATTAAACTCATTATGTAAATGTGCACTGTATTTCCCTGGTGGCCATCCAGCCCCCTAAGCTAAGGCTCAAGGCTGATTTGAGAGAAGGTGACGGGTTTTGGAGGTCTGGGATGTACAGTAGCACTGCAGTGGAGAGCAGTGGTTGTTCAAGACCTTTCATGAAAAGGATTTCATGTAAGGTTACTTTAATAGGGGAGTTTGTCTTCTGCCATGTGTCCTGTTCAAGATGTCCTGCTGGTGTGGAAGACAGTTGGCAATGTGATGGCACTCTGTGTAGTTTTAATGTATGTGATTGTGTGTGGGGGAAATGGATGTTTGTCTTCTGTGTGTGTGTGTGTGTGTGTGTGTGTGCGTGCGTCTTCCTTGCAGCTAGGGGCCGTGGCTCCCGTACAGAGCCTTGGGGCAGGGCCTCAGGTTAGATGGCATGTGATTGTGAATTACTGTGTGTTTCCTTGTCTATTTGAGCACTACATGCACCCAATCTGAAACACCTGCCCCTAGCGTGTAGCTTATTTGAACACCATACTCCTATCCTTGGTCCACTTGAATTTTCCCCTCTACACCAAATCTCTTTGTTAAGCTC
Source organism: Electrona antarctica (assembly GCF_951216825.1). Lineage (NCBI taxonomy): Eukaryota > Metazoa > Chordata > Actinopteri > Myctophiformes > Myctophidae > Electrona > Electrona antarctica. The sequence continues at coordinate 38,278,973 of NC_136792.1, read as the reverse complement.
AGGTTTTGCAACTTAATGCGTTGTGAGCTGACACGTGAGCTTGTAGATAAGCTATTTTTGCTATTCGCTTTTTATTACATGCTCAGAATATGGACAGTTTTCAATTCAATAATATTTTGGAGCTATTATACCATACCATTCCAGGACTTTCTTCAGGATCTGGATCAGCTACATGTAACTTAGCTTCTGAACGTTTACATTTGACCTTCTAACCATTGAGCTTCGAATGGAACTATTTTGTGGATTGTCTTTAAAATATTGGTCAAATATATAAGCTAGTACTGTGATGTCATGCTTTTGTATTGTTCAATTTTGCTTTTACTAGGGGAGTTGTTTTGGAATTGGGTGGAAATAATTGTCTGACTTTGTCATACTCATATAAAATCCTCAGTGGTCAGTTTTCCATTTGTAACTCAGACACACATTGAACGGCCCATTTGGTTCCAGTTGTAACACTGAGAATCAACACTGAGGATTTTATCATGTAGGTTCCCAGTGCACCAAAAGCTCTGAACCTTACCCAAAACATGTCTATAGCTGCCCTGGATCAAACAACACTGACTGATCGCACTTAGTCTGTGATTAACCAGCTCCGGATACCAAATGGGTGGGGTTGGTCACTTGAGGACGAGCATTAGAAAGTAATGATGACAACAGTACCGCTTTTGGTATATACTCTGTGAAAATGAGCACTTACCCACCACTAATTATATTAATAATGTTGAAACCCCATCCATCTGGCACTGCCAACTCGATTAAAACAAGCAAGCAATCGCTTGCGAGTGTCATGTGATTTGACCCAGGTGTGTCTATCCTCACTGGCTGTAACAACATGTGTGTGTGTGTGTGTGTGTGTGTGTGTGTCTATAGATTCTGATGTTGCACCTGCCAGGCTGCCACACATCATAACCTTCATTCGTTTTGGCTGCGTTTGTGTGTGTGTGTGTGTGTGTGTGTGTTTGTTTGTGTTTGTGCGAGCGTGGTGATTTCACAGATTCCAATTTGTAGAATGTGAATGTCGTGACTCCTCACAGCTTTACAGGCTGCTCTGTGCTTTCTCTTTCTCCTCCCACTTCTCTGCTTTGCTCAGCCCTTCCTCACTTCTGTCTGTCCTCTCTTGATCTTTCCCCTTCATTTCTGCCCTCTCCCTCCCTGTCTCATTCTTTTCTTCTCCCCTTTCCGCTTGCTGTTGTTTCTGCTGACCTCCTGTTCTCTTTCTATGTCCCTTCTTCCTTCCCTCTTTATCTTGCTGTCCCAGAATCCTCTCATCTCCCCTTTTTACTTCTGTGATCCTTCTCTCTGGTTCTCCACCTGCCTCTCCTCCTCCCAGTTTTCACTCTATTCATCTTTGGGGATTGGGAGAGATTGGCTTCTGTCTTTCTCATCCATTCCATTATCTCTTCCTCCTCCCTCTTTCTGCCCCCCCTTGAGTCTTTCTTCATGTGAGATCATCCTATGAGTCATCCCCTGTGTTTAGCTTGCAGACGGTTTTATCTTTACGCTGGAGGTCAGATGGGACAAGGTCAGCACCAGAGTCATGGGATTGGCTTTGAAATGGCCACTTAGTTCTGCTGTTACATAACGCGCTGACAGCGACTCTTAGCCCCTGGCTGTATTGTGATCGCTGGACAGGAGTAAGAACAGATGATGTTTATTGGGGGGGGTGGGGTGGGGGGGAGTGGTGAAGGCCTTTGATGTGTAGAATATGGAAAACTACCTGTATTGGGTAACATTTTAAGAAACTATTTAAAATGGGCATTTTAGGCTTGTTTTTGTTATTAAGCACTTTGTCTAAAAAGGTGCTATATAAATAAAGTTTATTATATATATTATCGAGCGTCTTACAAAGACAAGATTGGCAGTGTAGTCAACAAACTGAAGTGAATTGAGTGCTACAAAGTAATTAGGTTGCCGGTAAACACAAAGCCTAGCATCTGTCTACTACTACATGCCAACTAAATAACATACTTGGTATGCTTAGGAGTGCTAGGGTGTGAATTATAGCCTACTGCCAAAAAACACAGAGTGAATGTGCATTCCTGACTGAGGGGGAAGGTTATTTCACAGTTTGGGGACCAGAAGGCAAATGTCAGCCAGACACCTGGAGCATTCGCCAGGGTGTCGTAGGGATGGGATGGACGGATGTCCTACAGTATTTCTGATCTGTGTGGGAAGGAGTGTAAAGGTGGATCATGTCCCGGAGCTAAGAGGGTGCCATGTCCTTCATTGCCTTGTCATCAGTTTCTATTCATTTCCATTCGTACATTTTCTTCTCTTAAATTACACGTTCCTTTGTGGTTTTCATCTCTCCATTGAAAACATTCTTTGTCCTCCGTCATGCATCATTAATTTTACCTTTTTAATTTTTCCAGACGATAATAAGCGACCTCCCAAGGCACCAACGTTTGCTGAGTTCCTGTCCCAGGGCAGGGGCTCGGGGAGTCGAGGAGACCGAGACCGGGGCCGTGGGAGGGGCCGGGGGCAGAAGCAGAGCTATAGGTAATTTCATACAGCCAGGTTCGCACGCACGCACGCACGCACGCACGCACACGCACACACTCCTGTATATTTCACTAGATATTGTATTTTTGTGTATCCTCAGTCACATTTATGATGTGTATGACTGGCCTGGTCATTACTTTATTTTGCATGCCAATTCTTTTTTCTTTCTTATTTTATATATATTTCTTTATAGAGGGATAGACAGGAAATAGGGAGAGAGATGGTTGGGGTGACATGCAGTAAAGGCCATTGGGATCGGATCGTTGGGTCGAACCCGCTGCACACTTCATTTTTTGTTTTTATTTGAACCTACAGTATGTCATCTAATTTGTGTGTGGGTGCAACCGAAAGACATCTGAGACTGAAAGTCTGTAGTGTTATTATTATTTTGGGAAACGGGTCAAACAATGCCATTCTTTTCAGCATGCACGACAACCGCTGGGAAGCAGAGAAGCAGGACGAGGAGAAAGAGATGGAGGATAAGGTGAAGACAGAGGAGAAGACAAAGAAGGAGGAGAAGACAACGATGGAGAAGACCAAGAAGAAGGAGAAGGTAGAGGAGAAGGTCAAAGCTCCTCCTCAACCACAGCAGGTATTTGGATTGAATCCCATAAATGCTAATCACACCACAGCCAAATTCCAATACCCAAATCTTTGCTCACCGAGTCACTCCACACTCTTTTGGAGGATCCGAGACTGGGAAGAGAGCGAGCTCTCCAAGTGGCTTTCACCGAGTGTACCACCAGTGTACACTTGAGCCTGTTCTCGTCCGCTCGCCAGAAGTGTTGAGTTGACTGTCTATCTGCTTTGTTATTGGCTGGACCATCTCCTTGGGCTATGAGATGGAAAAAGTCTGGGAGAAAAAGCTGTTCCGTGTTGTGGACTTCAAAGGGATGTTTTATATAGCCGACATAACTTTGATCTGCTCGCTCATATCCTAAAATGTAAACATTTCATGCCTGCATGCGTGTGTTGAATGGTATGAGAGTAAAAGTGTCCCACTTGAACTGCAGAGATACTGAAGTGCATGTGTATAATATACAGTATATGAATAATATTGAATATCAGTGATCAAAGCAACTGCACTGAAGTAACACATTTTGTAATGGATTGATCTTTATTTATACAATCATGCTGTTTGGTGTGCATGGTGTGAGCTAGAACACGTGTCAAACATCTCATTAGAAATACAACATCTAATATAGAACATGACATGCAGGAGGAGCAAGCCAATATGAGGAGTAAGGCTGTACCCTAGCCCTGTTTTTAGGACTCGAACTTCGGCAGGAATTTTCGAGCGAACATCCGAACCATTCGTTTCTAATTAATTTAAAAAATAACCTTGATCTCCGAACCTCTGAGTGCTTTTAACCAGGCTGCAATTCATAAATAGATCCTATAGGTTGCGACATCAGTGAAATAAGGGTTATGTTCACAACGCGTCCCCGGGAAGGATTAATAATGGTGCTTTTATTAGTACTCTTATTATGCATTATGCATCGCATTCTCGCTGAGATAGTTAAAAAACAACAACAAAAAACAAACAAAAAACGAATGGTTCAAGCTCATTAATTAAGATTCGAGTGCCAACCCTAATGAGCGAACGTTCGAACCCTCGAATGTTCGGGGACAGCCTTAATGAGGAGTCGTGGAAAGTGGCTGTCAGCCCAGCCTGCTCGAGTCGCATCTAATCCTTTCCTCCTCGCTTGGAGTCGGAAACTAAGGCGTGAGCGAGTGTGGAAATTTGGCGTATTTGAATTTGGCTATGAAGTTCACTCACTTGAACACATGAAGATATTTAGTTTTTCCTCCCAATTGGAATGCTACCTTTGACAGTGACCCTGGTCGTCCTCTATTCATCGAGTTACAGTAGACTTACATATTTGTAACCCTGTAGAAAGTAAACGGCTCCTTCGGTTTCTTTTTTTAATGTTCAGTTTTTAAAAAAACAATTTGGTAAATATATGTTTGATCACCTGATCAAATCATTTGGTATTTAAAACAGCCTTTTTTGAATATGGAATATTTGTCTGATTGCACAATCTTAATTTCTTGCAGTCTGTCTTAACCTTTTCTCTCAGTAACAGTCGGGTACCAAACATTTTCTATGCTCCACTCATTCAATCCTATGTTCTGTCAATCCACACAGGCAGCAGAGGAGAAATATGCAGATGGAGAAGATGAGGACGAGGAGTGGGAGGACGCCAGTGATGGAGAAGATGACAGTGGAGAAGAGGGCAGCTCCGACGAAGGAGAATGCACCGACGACTCCGGAGCCGACGAAAAGAAAGATACGGGAAAGGAAAAGAAAGATACGGGAAAGGAGAAAGCAGTCTCTAGCGAGGACACCTCCCCGGCCTCTCCTCCATCGAACCTCTCGGCCAGCAGCCCGAAGGAGAAGCGGACTCCCAGGCCCACGGTCCGCATCCCTTCTCCGTCGGCGGCACAAGAGTCCCCAGAAGGTGTGGTAGCCAAGCCCCTCAGCCCCTTCTCCCCGCTGGGTGGCCACCAGCCTGTGTCAGACTGGGGCGAGGAGATGGAGATGCAGTCCCCGCGGAGCGGTGGTGAGAGCCCGCCAAAGTCCACTAGCTCTGCGGACAGCACCCCCCAGGCCAAGAGGCAGGAAGAGGCAGAGAGCCCCACAAAGCCTACTGAGTCTGAGACGGAAGCAGACACAGGTATGTGACAGTGATTTGACTAATACAGGCTTGCATGATACAAGACACAAGTTTGTCTATATAAGGAATATATTTATATTATATTTACATGGTTTATTGTACATGACATACGTTAAAATGACCCCAAACATGTTTGAAAGTGAAATATCCCTTTAACATGCAAATTGTCTCTCTTATCTGTTCTTTACTTTATCTCGGAATACTTTTCCTTTCTTTTGCATCTCACTGTTCTCTGTTCACTGCGATCCATATATAACCACAAATACAAAGTGGGCTGTAAAAGTGAAATTCTGTCTGAAATGTAGCTCTTCTGTTTTGTTGTCTCTTAATTTATCTTTTCCTTTCTTTCCTCTTTTCTCCTACTCACCATGCTATCTTTTCCTTTCTCTCACTCACCAATTTTGTCTCACTTACTAATGACTCCCATGGTTTCTCCCTCCCTCCTTCTGTCATTCCTCTCCTTTGCCTGCCATACTCACTCACCTGTTTAATCAAATCCCTCGCTCCGCCGTACCTCTCCTTTCCCACCCTGTCGTCGTCCTCCCTTGTTCCCCTCTGCAAATATCGCCTCCCCAGCAGTGGCGCGCCCCACCGATCCAGCTCAGTCTGAAGCCCGGCCGAGTGTGATGGTATCAGAAACAGAACCAGACTCTGCGCGCCCCACCGATCCAGCTCAGTCTGAAGCCCGGCCGAGTGTGACGGTATCAGTACCAGAACCAGACTCTGCCCCCACTGAAGACCCCCATCCTCCTCCTCCTTCTCCTCCTCCCGCCACTCTGGTTTCTGATCCAGCTCAGTCTGAAGCCCGGCCGAGTGTGACGGTATCAGTACCAGAACCAGACTCTGCCCCCACTGAAGACCCCCATCCTCCTCCTTCTCCTCCTCCCGCCACTCCGGTTTCTGATCCCACCCCCTCTGAGGTGCCAGAACCTGTGGTTATCACGACTGCAGAAGGCGACACACCTTCTGCTCTTCCGCAGGGTAAGAAATATATAAATGATCAAATTCAATGTCGACACAGTTTAGACATATAAGTCCCATGACTCCCATCGTGCTTTGCTATTGAAAACACAACTATTACCAGTGAACATCATGCAAAATTCGATTTTAGGATTTGCTCAGATATTTAGGTAATAATTAGTACAGACTTGGAGTATTAATGGTATTTTAAAGGGGCTCCACCATGAATTTGACATTTTTCAAGATGTTTGGTGTTTTTAGGCTTCCCAGTGTATTTTTACACCCCAAAAAGTTTATTTTTTAAACAGTCAGACCTTCATTGAGAAATCTGTGATTTTCTGAGTGTGTCTGAATGGGCGTGTCTGAATGGGCCCTCTCAGATTCTCTCCAAATATGACGTCAGATTTGGAGACCAATTTGAATAGTCCGTCCCACCTTTAACTTTGCCTCCACCCACCCTTTAAGACAAAAGTCATTGGTATGCATGGATCGACCACCGTTGTTTTTAGTCGTTTTTAGTGCTGTTTTAGGCTGTTGAATAACTCTACAAGTTTCTAGACTCCATATTATTAACTAAGGACGAGGACATTAGAACAAGTGGATGGACTATATTTATGTGGGTCGACGAGACGTTCCGCTGACCAAAAAGGGGGACCACGTTACACGGTTGTGAGATCCCGGTGACGACTCTGATGAGACAGCTTGGGACAATATTGGCGAATCTAACAAGACTTTTTTTCACCAAGCTAAAACCCTAAATGATTCCGGGGCTCCAGACAACATCAACGCTGATTGTTTAGCTGGCATATCTCTTGAGAGATTCTATTTGACTTTGTCAATCATTTCTGTATTTGCATCGTGAAGAATTTCCCCCTTATCTCAAGTTTCGACTTCCAACACGAAACAAACTTGTTTCGCTTCTTTTTTTCTCCCCACTGTCCACCTCCTCCCACGACGGTTCAATGCCCCCTCCCTCCACCCCTCCCACCGAGACTGAGGTGGGCGGGGATAAGTGGTGAGGAGGACAGGGGACATTTTTGGTATGGCTTGGAATAGTTTCCTGAGAGAGATGAAAATGAATGATTTGAGTGGTTGTTTAGGCTTCAGTTATTATAGGGAAACATTGATATAATACATTTGATTTTAAATTCATGGTGGAGCCCCTTTAACCCATTCTGGGTGGGAACCCCTTTTGGTGTTATGCTTTAGCTATTGAAAAATAGCAGATCTACAAGCTCGGTGGCGCGCTACGAGCTTGTAGGTCTGCTATTTTTGAAAAATCGAAGAACGACTGACATAGAAACATAGCTTTTTCAGAAAACTGTCAGGATGTAGAAGACATTTTTAGAATCTGATCTCAGGTCAAAATGGGTTATATCATACAGTAGATGATTCAATTAAAAAGATTTTAACTTTTGCTATCTAAACTTTTGCTATCTGTTTCCCTCTCCTTCCCTTTCTAATGCCGCCCTCCCCCCACACACAAACACCCTCCAGACACCACTTCCCCTTCTCCCCCAGCACCTACCTCCTCCTCTTCAGTAGTAGTGGTGGAAGCCGAGCAGAGCACCTCCTCTGATGAGCCTGCAGAAGTGAACCCAACCATGACCTCCACCACGGAGTCCTCTGCCCCTGTGGGGCCTGATACCGCTCCGGCAGCAGAAACATCAGAGAGCTCGGAGCAGACATCCTCAGGTGCGGTCCACATCAGCGACTTTGCAACGGTGACTTACCGTAAAAAGTCCCTGACTCCTTCCACCCCTCTACACCTGACCTAACTGACCTTTCACACCCGTTTTCTCTTTATTTATTTTATTTTTTCTACCATTTTGTTTGTTTCGGCTGTTTCTTTTTTTTTTGCTGCTTCTGTGTGTTCCTCTGAATACTGTGAATATACAACATGTGGCATGTTTGAAAACTGCACGCATACTTATATATTTGTATACAGCTTTTACTTGTGAGATTCCTCCCTGCTGCCTCCTCCTCCCTAAAAATGAACTGAAAGCACTACTAACTCTGCCCCTTAGCTGTAGCTTCACTGGTAATACCATGCCCCTTCTTCCTTCAGAACTGCCTGTTTGACTTCCTTGCCATGTGAGCACTTTGCTTCCGTTTCTGTCCTTGTCTTGTCGTTGATGGGTTAAAAGCATGTGACCGTGGTAGTACATGGCCTGATCCCTGCTTCACCAAGGTCTAGGGCTGCATTGTGCATTCTGTTCTGTTAAAAGCCCAATTGCTTTTAGCAAGATATTGTGGTCATGATCAAAGCAAATTTGCAAGATGCCTTCTACCGGTATGTAAATCGAAGACATTTAAATCTTGCATTAGCATGGCTATTCATTGTGAAAACTCACAATATCTGAGTGCAGTCCTACTCCGTCCCACCTTCTTTGTGTTTCACTGATGTCTTGGACATTGATGCACATTTAAGGACCAATATGTGAATGATTACCAGAAAGAAGGGAGAAAATCAGACTTGATTGTTTTTTTTGTTTTTTATTCTGTGTACTGCAGAGAGTTGGGTGATACCTCAGTGCCTCTACTTAAAAATCACGATTCTGAACCTTAACACAATAGTACTAAACCTTTAGCATGTCGGCAGTGCCAAAAGCCTTTGAATTATCTTCTTAAAACTATCAGAATTATAGAACTTATTGTCAAGTACTGCAGTGCTGGAAGCATCCATATAGGAAAAAACTTAAAGATGCATCCATTACCAACATCATCAGATAATTGTCCAGTATTATTGTCTTGGTGTCGTCTACGAAGCTTCCCGAGGCAGTGTAGTATTGTAGGGTAAGACTGTGGTACCATGACAACCTCTGTTGATGTGCTTCCTCACTCATCTTCTGACTGGCTGACTCACGACTTGCCAACCACAAAACTGCCCTCTCCTTGGATGTTTTCCACTCACTCAATCACTCATAACTGAAACTAGTCGTATTACGGGAAAATGTCATTGCTGTTGGGCAGAAACCTTGTATGTCCAACAAGGATGCATTGGAACCTGTGTTCCAATGCATCCAGTGTCGTTATTATTTAGTCACAAGTTATTGATACCTTTTAATTGGTTAAAAAATAACCACTTTCCAATTTAAAAAAAATATATAACTAATGGCTATTTTCACTATTTTTGTGTAACACCGTCAAACAGTGAAGTATAAAATAAGGCATTCATTTATAAAAATGAAGATATAATATGGAGATACAAGGTTTCTGCCCAACACTGGTGATATGCTTATTTTTGATTGCCTTGCCTACGTGGTCTTTCTTTCTTTTCTTTCTTTCAACTTCAATGTCTCATTTTGACCAGATGATTGTCTCCCCACACACACACACACACACACGCGCACACACACACACACACACAGCTTCATAGACCTGATTGCACAAATTGCTTGTTGATGATCTTGTGATACTGCCCATCAATGTATTCATTGTTACTGCAATCACCATAACCAGTAGACTACTACTACTGTAGCGACCACTGGACTGGAGTATGCACTGCACTCCATGTCTTATAGCTTCTAGAGCACATTACTTCACTGTGTAGGGTCTCTATACAGTAGCTCACTCACACAAGCTTGGCTTTATGTGTTCCCTCCGCACCTGAACACGTAATGTAGATTGTGTTTCTGCTACTGATTGTCCTAATGGTTACGTTTCAACGTAACCAATTAAGCCTATTGGTAAGCTTATTGGATTTAATGCTCACTTTCATGGCATTTGTCCTCCGATTGTTTGGGCCTTAAAACGGGCAGTAGAAGTCAGATGAGATCAAATGACAGAGAGAAAGAGAGTGCACATTATGATGAGTGTGTGTGGTCGTGTGTACAGCTCATCAAGGGTGTAGACCAGGAAATGAGGAGAATTACAGGCACAATTAGGTCTTTAAAAGCTTTTTCAGAGGAAATTAGCTGCGGTCTGGTTGGTCAGATGATGGTACAGATAGAATAGAGGCTGTTTGAAGTGCTGAAGTCTTGATCAAATTAACTTTTCTGAAGCTTTGTGAGGCTTCGATGGAGCATGGTGTCTGACCATGAGTGGATAGCAGGAAGTGAGTCATGTCTTAATTCCAACAGCTCAAAACCCCAAAAACGGGATTCAGTAAGACACGTCAGTCAATATTTGAAGAGTTTCGTTCTCAAATACTGTGTATTCTTGGTCAACAAGGTTAAAGTCCCTATCTTTTGTGTAACATCAGAGTGAGAAAGTCAGTCGAACTTAAAAAGGATCCAAGGCACTCCGTTCAGTTGAGTTAAAAAGCCTTTATTTATCCATGGCTTAGTTTCTAGGCAAAGAGGAAAAAGTGGTGACCACTGGTTTGGCCCTATGGCCTTCATCAGGTCCCCTGAGCACTGACCATTGGACCGTGATGAAGGCCTAGTAACTGAGAGGTTGCATATGAGCGCGATCTAACTTAATCAATATAAACCCTTAAAAGACAAGTATACTCGTCTTTGGCAGGCTACGGTTTTATTTGAAAACGCAGGGAATGTGTTAATTGATTACTGTGTAATGGTGTGTATTCTTATCTCATTTGCGTTGCCTAAAATAGAGAAGGCTCAATCAGGCCGTCCCATCTGCCACACATGCTGACAACATTAGCAGTCACAAATACTGTAAGGGGGTTTTGCGAGAATACCTCTTAACACAAAACAAAAGGAGACATAATGGCACAAAGAGCACACAATGGCCAGTGTGTGACCCCACCACCACCTCCCTATTATTTTTTGTCAACAGGCTGAAGGCTGCAGGGAAGCACATTGAATCACACTGCTAATGTGTCCATAGTGGATGGAGGGATGGAAGGGTGAATAGAGACGGAGAAGGAGAAAATGATGAGGCAGTTGAAGACATCAACAACTATATGTTACTGGAGTGACCATCAGAGATAAAGAAGACAAATACACAATCATGATCGGGACACTACATCTTGAACCGACCACTGTTCTAGCTTTCTCCTACACTCAGAGCCCTGTGGTCGTGGCTTTGCTCACTGCCAGCCTGGCCACAACTGTGTTCTAGCCCATTCCGTCTAGCGCTGGGCATCAGAAAAGATATATACATTGCAATTTGTGGGGTTATAAGGGGCATCAAAAACCTTTATCGTGTTGGAGTCTTACAATGAGATGTCTGGATTTCCTACTCAGCCATAGTCCTTTCTAGAAAATCAAGTGATTTAAAAAATCTACTGACTTGAGAAAATGATTTACTTTCTTGCACTGTGAAATAGCCTTCAGAGAAAAGTACCCAAGAAAGTAGAAACCCAAAAACTTATTGAACTATCAAAATTAAGTATCTTAGGATTTAGTTTTTAAATATTTTCAGGAATGCCTGCATGGCTCAAACTGTCTGTTATCAGTGTATGGTATGGTGCAACAGGTGGACATCTTCCGATTACCGGTGTTATGTCATCGCAGTCAGACTAAATTTGATCAATTTTAAGACAATGACAATGTCAATTAACTCAGTTTTGTTCTTTGGTTTCATTTTTATGGCTTTTGATTGGTTTTTGTAGGATATTTAGACACAAAACAAATTTCTTAATTCATCAAACGCCACTGTTTGATTCATTTTCTTGAAACTGTCAAATGACAGTGAGGGAAACGGATTGGTGGAGAATCTGGAGATACATTCTCCCCCAATCCGTTTCCCCAATCCGTCTATTCCCTACTATGATCCCATTAAAATGGGTGAAGACATTGTCACACATCTTTAGTCAAATGTCAAAATGATTTAACTGCTGTAAACAGTGTGATGGTATACTTTATTTTAAAACTATAATTTTATGGCAAGCTGTACAGGCTTGCTGTCTGTGTCGCAGAATAATTAAACAGATTCTCTTCTGACATTGGCATTCATAACTTGTACGAAAAAGATGAAAGCAATTTCAGCAGGAGTTACATTTTATCTGTATCTGATCAGAATACCAATCATGTACTGCAGCAATTCAAATTGTAGGAATTCTATTCTCTCAATCAGTATTTTGATAATCGCTAAATAATGTATAGGAGCTGATCCTGAGAATAATTTATGCTCTGTCGCATGGTGAAGCCATCATGAGCCAAGTATGAATCAGGCTCATTGATTTTGTGGTTTATGCTTTGTGACTGTTAAGAAGCCACTTGTACAGAAGAATCAATCATGTCCATCTATCAAGATTTCTCTTCCCTTTAATATTGGATATGCAACTAGTAGTCTCTCAAAGGATCAAGTTATTAACCAAACTTGGAAGAGTTTCATTCCATAGTGAGATAGGAACCATTTGAAAAATAAAAATAAAAAGCCCAAATGTTGGCTATTTCACTTTTAGACCTAAAGACCTTTTCAAAATAGTATGAGCATGATAATCTCTACTTTTGAAATGTAGATCAATGTATTTGTGCACCGCTTTCTTACAAAGTGCAAAGGAGTAAAGTAACAAATCATCTCAAATGCATTAGTCTTGAGTAACCACCTGATCAGAGACTTCCACCCACTTATACGACTGGTGACATGATATCTAAACTCATGTGCTAAAACTTGGTGGGAGTCATTCGTAAATTTAAAAAAATGATGTAATCACAGGAGCAATGTAAGGGCGTTCCTTCATATGGGGTGGTATCAGGATTTGTTAATTTCAACACAGTGGGCATAGGTTTGTTACTGTTGGGTTTCTCTAGTATCCATGCCCAGTCATTGGATTTAGATTTCCCTAGGCCTAGACGAATCGGTAGGCCGAGATCTCTGATTTTCTGGCTACGCAAGACTACAAATGAATTGGTGGCATTTTTGAATGAAACACGGGTTCCTCATACCTCATCAGGCCAAAACCTTAAATTTGAGTCTAAAGCATTTGCAAAATGCTTGGTCTTAGATTGTTTGGTCTGCTGCCTTACAAAGCCATGGTGCAGTTCATGTTGTACATGCTGCAGAAAATTATCTTTTGTGTTTACAGATGGGAATAGTATAGTATGTTGTTTTTATAGTTATATTAATCATGGCCTGGCTCTGTCCTTTAACCACTTAGTAAAACGGACCTGAGTTGCACTGTACTTGGTGCGCTGTTTTTCCCGATCTACACCAAATCTCTTAAAAATAGAAGATTGTAATGCATTGTGAGCTTGCAGATCTGCTATTTTTGGCTAATGTTCACCCCATAATATGGATGCTGGGGTTGAGTGGTTAAAACACTCAAAAGTAGTTCCTGTCTGTTTCGCCTACATGTGTGGGGCACTATGGATATACTAAATTGGATGCTTTAATATTTTGTGTTCTATCAAATGAATTTGAGGAAATGCAATATGTATAGTTTTTAAATGTAACTGAACATTCCACAGTTTTTACGTTTATGGTCTATGACAATGAAAAGTAATTTCTTTTTTGTAGGCCATTGTTTGCATATTTTGCTTTCTTCGTTTGCTTGATGACTTTGTGATTGTATTTAAGACTGTACAACCATATGTCTTCCCATTTCGATGAGTGAAATTTTACTGAGAAATGTAAAGTTTTTCCTTTTGAAGTGGAGTATTTTCTAATGAGGACTAGCATGATCCAAAATGTTTGCTTTTTATCTGATCAAATTCATTCATTACTTCAATGTCTGCTTTTTATTTACACACGTCAAAGAGACATATTTGTACAGCTCATGAATTGCGACATGTATAGCATGTTTTTGTTTTGTTCTCAGTTTTTCTTTTCTTTATCTTACTCAATAAATGTTTTACTCATGGTCTCTTATACATGGTTTGTGTGTGTGTTTAAGAGTCTGTCTTAATATCTTTCTGCACCATGCACAAATTGAATGTCCAACACATAATGCCTAGAGTGGTCCTGGCTTTTAATGTCTTGTGCATGGATTCAACCTTGGGTGATACAGGGCAGCAATAGGATTGCTTTTTCCTCTCTATTGTCTCTTCACGGCATTATTGTAGTTTACTATGCATTGGGGGTTAGAGAGCCTCTTCACCTTATTATTGTAGCTTATATGCTACTGTGCATTGGGGCTAGAGAGCCCATTAACTAAGCCACAGCCTTGTGGGTCCCTTTTTATTTTTGAGTGGTCCAACGGATCTGGATTAATGAGTCATCAGTAGTGGCTCCAGGGGGGGGGGGGGGGGGGGACTGGCCCACCTCAAGGACAAAACTGAGGGAATGCAATTTATAGTGAGACCGATTTAAATAAGCCTGTCTGACTACCTCCTGTCTTGTGTGGGACGTTCCTCCAAAACTATAACCCAATCGTTGTGTGATGCCGTACGCGTAACCCCTCCCTATCTGATAGCAGAAACAGCCTTGCCTACAATTAAATTGCCACTTGCCAGATGCGCACCGAGGACTTGCAGGCATAGAAGGTGTTCCAGTATCCCCCCCGTCCCGTGTCGAGGTGAGCAGTGACAGGCTTGTCAACAGTGCAGGCTGTGCGGCACATCTTATCTGGGCTCTGGACAGCGGGACACATCTGGCGAGCTCTGCTTGGCGTCTCTCAAATGAGCTGACAACACTTAAAAGACTATATTGGGATCATTCATGGATAACATTTTTGCCACTATAGTTAGTATAAGAAATTAAGGATGAAAGCGGCGAGCAAAGTCACCGTGACCACCACGGCCACAGCCACGGGGAAGCAGAACGGGGACATGAAACGGAGGCCGAGCTACCCCGGCGAGCAGCGGGTGAAACATGCCAACATGTCAAGTAAGATTTGGGTGAAAGTGGCGATGGCGATTGCCTATTTCTTCTGCGTGTCAGTGGCAGCTTTCATCCTGGTCATTTATTATGTATTTTTCTGGACGCCGGATACGCATACCGGCAATAACGTCAACAGCAGCGCCGAGGTTCCCAACCGCACCGACTGCGGTGCGCTCCAAGGTTAGGATGACCATACGTCAGAATCGATCGGTAGCATCGAGCGGATTCCTCTTCGGTAATGAGAAAAGACATCCCACACATGGAGTTTGGAGATGCTGTTTGGAGACTCTGGGAGGGTGGACTGGACTGCACACGAGGACACGCTGCCGGGCTGCAGTGTTCCGCATGCAGAGGGAGAAGTGATGATTTAACCAGCTTTTACACAATCACGCACTCCCTCTTAACCACCCGGGATACACTGTCTAAATGGACACGAATTAGTTTTTTTAGACGTGGATGCTATGCTATATCCACACTGGATAGAGTAATGAATGTTTCTGTTCTCCATTTTCCCACAGCAATATGTGCTGTTTTCATTCAGGTATTTAGAGGAATTTAAAGCTATACTGTACTGTAGCATAAACTGTAGCCTAAATTGTGATTGCAAGTAGCTTTTAGCTGTATGAATACAAGGCGATCACTTATAGCCTAGGCTACTCATTGTTGCAATGGTTTGACCTTTCTAGAGCAACTTTTACCTTGCATCTCACTTCACGATCAAACAAAAATATTCAATGCAATGTCACACTTTTTACCTAAGAAAGATCCATACAAACTGATTTCACTCCCTGTTCATCATTTAATTTTTACATCACCTGGACTGTTTTATTTACAATGTAGCCTTCACAATTTACTGTTATATGATAAACTATGCATTGATTAGCCTATTCATCTGTGGGTGTCATTATTTTGTTGTGAATGAGCCAATTAACTCAACCAACCCAAATCTTTCATTCTGCATGAAACAGCCAGAAGCAGTCTCACCCGAGTCTCACTCCATTTTCTTAAAGGTATTAAGCAATATTTGTTTTGTCTAAAGCTAAAAGTGTAGACCCTATTGTTAGAAAGTTATTGCGCTATATTCATATAGTAGCCTAGACCTAATCTTTGGAGTGTTTGTTCAGTAACAGCCTGGGTTAGCTCTTTACTAAAGAGAAAATAAAATGTCAGGTGGGTTGACAATTTCATCCAATCAGACGAGAGTCTAAAATATTCAGCTTCAGTTTTATAGTGTTCTAGTTAATAACTGATAATCTTTTGGTTTCATCACTTCCAAATTCACTAAATCCTGTGAGTTATCCTGATTGGATACAATTGTTATCCCGACCTGAAAATGGTCTGTTCTAAAGAGCTGGAGAGACAGAGAAACCCCTGCAAGTGAACAACACCATAGCAATCAATATATCAATCAATAATCAAAACAAAACGTTTTCTGGCACAGTATCGTATAACTAATAATAGTTAAGTGATTGATATGCTGTTTTGATGATCAGTCTCATATTCAGGTTTAGTAAACCTATTTAACCGCTTTAACCCAGGCCTCCCAATATTGGGCATGTCATTATAGGAGAAATATATATATATATATATATATATATATATATACAGATATATATATAAATATACAGTGTGCAGATTTTAGAAGAAAAGCTATTTTTTGCCTCAGTGGTTAAAGTGGATAACTTCCATCCTTACCTAGGATTATAGTTCATGACATCATACTACTACTACTCTTGCCCTTTCACATCACTCAATCTGTCACTACAATCCCACTCCCCCTCCCCACGCACATGCACACACATTCACTCTGTCGACTACACCCCCCCCCCCCCCTCCCCTTCTTTCTCTGGGTCACTTCGTTGCTTTCCCCAGGGAGTGTGTGGCATGCATTATTCGTAATATAACAGACAAATGAGAGTGTGTGTGTGTGTGTGTGTGTGTGTGTGTGTGTGTGTGTGTGTGTGTGTGTGTGTGTGTGTGTGTGTGTGTGTGTGTGTGTGTGTGTGTGTGTGTGTGTGTGTGTGTGTGTGTGTGTGTGTGTGTGTGTGTGTGTGTGTGTGTGTGTGTGTGTGTGTGTGTGTGTGTGTGTGTGTTGAGTGAAGATGTCAATACTGAGATTAGCAGCTGAAGTTGTCGGGAGCCATTCGTTATCCCCTACTACCCTCATATCCCTCCATTCTGAAACCAAACCTATAACTCTGCAGCCACCAACATCCCATTGAGCTACAGCAAACAGAGAGATGCTCAACCAAAGACTAGTACCTACCTACTAGCTATTTAATAGCAGTACAATGCTCATTCTGAAGCGAAGACGGAGAGCTCGTCTGAGGACGACCTAGAGAGAGAATTCAAAGAGTGGAGATGTCTATTTATATGTATATTTATTTATACATTTAAATGTGTCAACCCCCCCCCCCCCCCCCACACACACACACATTTCAGTGGGCATTCATGAGGCTCCACAGAGCGGTTTTTATGATCCGATTCCTGTGGAGAGAAAGTGTTTAGACTGTACTGTGAAGTTGACATTCAAAATATGTTCCTTCTAATACACAGTCTTATTTGCAGTGGAGGCCTGGGCCTGGGGGAGTAATTACCCTATCTGTGTCACCGCACTGGTCACTTCCAGGTTTTTCACCCCTGACTTTCATTTAAAATGCACCTTCAGAAGGAAGAATATATATATATATATATATATATATATATATATATATATATATAGTATATATATTCTGAAATCTGAATCTTTATTTACTTATGGCTATTGTAAAAGGTTTTCCTCTTCCTGAGAAAGCGTATAACTGATATCCCATAAAAGATGGGATATCAATTATGTACAAGAAAGGTCATGAATCCGTTTCCAACCCATGATGCAGCACATGGCCTGTGCTGCTCTCCCAGATGACCCCCAGGTTTTGAACAGAGTCTGAATAGAGTTGTAGTAGCTATCTACAGTATTCTAGCTATTCTATTAAACATGTGGTATGTAGGCCTAGATTATTATGGGAAATTACTTCTTGGGCAAAGGGCTGTAGAGTTGAAAAACTTGAAATACACAAGGTTAATAAACACACAGGAATTTGTCTGTGTGAGGGACACAGTATTTCACCAAGCATAGGTTACTGACAGACAGTAGGACCTTACACAATCACTGCAGCATGTAGCCTATACATTCCACTCTCACTCTACAAATAGGCCTGCCTACACTTTCACTTTGTGCATTCAGCCAGCTTATCACAGCTGCAGAGTGGGATGGTGAATTGTCCTGCAGGCTGCAGTGTGTCCTGGGCCAGTGTACCATGAGGCAGAGAATGCAGTAAATGACTGCTTTTCAAGTGGAAAAATATAACTCATTTAGTCCTGCAGCGTAACACGTATAATATACGTGTTACGCTGCAGGACTAAATGAGTTATATTTTGCTATATTATAGCAAGGTACAGAGCTGGCTGGGATAAACACTTAGCTGCAGGTTGTGCAAAATTTAAGAAGTGCTGAGGTAGACAAACTGAAATGCAGCATTCACTGATTGGCCAGGGTCTGTGACGGTGTCAAGATATGACTCCGTTACAAGTAAAGGCTAGTCACAAAAAGATAATTACATAAATGTTGCATTTGTTGCTACCTTGTTCTGCCATTGTTCCACTATAAGCATTTTGTTATGGCATTCACTTGTTAGTTCAAAACAAGCACTCCTGAAATTCTAGCATCTAGTAAATAGAAGATTATGTAGCTGCTTCCTTTCATTAATATTTGCACTTCTTTTCTGTGGATTAAATCATTAATTCAGACTATATCAGAATATTTTATTTCTTCAAAAATAAAAGTATACTGAAACGTAGCACATGCCTGAACAGTGTATGGTCATTGCAATGTGTGAAATTGTGTGTTATAGTGATAGTCAGTGGAGGCAGGTAGTAGTGGCAATGTTTTATGTATTGGTCCTAGTAATATTTGTTCTTAAAATGTCTGAAGTCAATGACCTGCACACAGTACCAAAATCACTGAATGAGGCTACACATAAACCAGTAATAACCAGCTTCTGCATTGAGCTTTACGATACAATGAAGTTACAGTGAAACCATGATAAATCAATACATCCGTAGACCTATAAAACAATTTACTCAGTAAGTCATTTGCAAACATTTAATAGAAACATTAAATGTATATATTCTGACATTAGATTCATAACATTAACTGACTCTGGATGTGTGCGTGTGGGATTATTCATGAGATGAGAGAGAGAAAAGAGACATTGGTATCAACCCACATATACAAAGACAGACTGCAGATGGGTAAAATATACAAATGGATGGAAATTGATATACAGCCCTTACCGATCAAAAATAAAATATGACTTGACCTCATTTTGAGCCGATCCACATCTGTATTTTATACAAAACCATTTGTCCGGTGAGCTAATTATCTTATATGTTTAAAGTGGATTCAGGTTATTTTAGGCTATATTCTACAATGCATTCTGGCTTGGCCTTCCATTTCTATTCTGTCAATGACACAATTTGTAAAGATTGCGTCGCGGGCCGGAGGTGGCCTGAGTTTGAGTATCACTGGACTACTGTATACTATCTAATAAAGGTAGAAAAGGCCAGAGATATCGTAAAAATAAAATTAAAAGGGCATGTCTGTATTGAGCTGGCCCTACTGGTCCAGCCCAAAATGCAGGTCTACTAGTACTCTGTCTACACAGGCAGTGTGGGTTGATAATATAAATCAGACCTGTCTGAAATGAGTGGTACTGTACTGTACTGTACTGTACTGTACTGTACTGTACTGTACTGTACTGTACTGTACTGTACTGTACTGTACTGTACTGTACTGTACTACTCTTCGTAGTACTGTACTGTACTGTACTGTACTGTACTGTACTGTACTGTACTGTACTGTACTGTACTGTACTGTACTGTGCTTCGTAGTACTGTACTGTACTGTCTGTACTTGCAAGGTGAGCTTGTAGGTCTGAGAATACTTGCTGTGTGTGCGTGTGTGGGGCTGTGCAACAGTGACACTTGGTGGTTAAAGGAAGATACTTTTGTGCTTAGACATACAGACACCGAGACAGACATACATACCATACACACATTGCTGTGTGTAGGAGTGGTTAGCACCACTCAAAAATATCCTTCGTCAGGTAGCACTAGTGACTAAGCAATCAATCAGTCTTTGATAATAAAATATATTTTCTACATCTACAATATATTAAAATGCAGCGCCATGCTTCACATAAATGTAACAGAAGATAGATTGCAGTACAAAATCAGAAAATAGAAGAAGACAGATGCTAACTTTTTATACTCAAATAAAAAGTAAAAAGTAAAATAAATAGCCCTCAATAAATCATTTCCTGTATGAAGTGGGTCTCAACAAGCCTATAATTCTCTTGTTGCAGATCCATATTCGAGCTTGAAATTGGTTATACTGAACCAAACGTAATAACCAAATGTTATTAAAGAGAGTGTACTGCACATGAGTCATTGCAACGAGTGACTCTGCTGTATACATTCATGGAAACATACTGTATTGTATGGAGACACCATCATACTTTAATCATAAGAGTATGATGGTGTTTACATATAGAGTCTAATATGCATACAAAACTGAACAAATATCCCACTGTGGTGCAGTTTGCAGCTAAAGGTGAACCCACTATTACAAACCGTGGATTCCTGTCCCACTTCCGCTCTTTATAGTAATTAGCCAGCTCTCTACTTGGAATGATTGATGATGAGGCCGTGCAGCAGAAAGGCTGCTACAATCCAATCAGGAATAGTCGTTACTCTAACGAAGCGGGCAGGCAAAAAAGAATGGATAACTGCTTAGTTTTAATGGGAATGGGAAGTCTGCACACCAACGCTACTGCTGTGCTTTAAGAGGGGAGTCTTGGGTGTGGATGTTCATTCAGGAAACAAAAGTTGCATGTCTATTACTCTTGTTGGGAAGCTTTGATTCAAAGCAAGCTGCAGTACCATGACTGGATATGTTTAAAGCAAGAACGGAACCGATTGGGCTTACTGTAGTAGTGCCACGCTCAACCCACTACTCTCAGTGTTGGGTACATTACTTTATATTTGGA
Organism: Electrona antarctica; assembly: GCF_951216825.1. Classification (NCBI taxonomy): domain Eukaryota; kingdom Metazoa; phylum Chordata; class Actinopteri; order Myctophiformes; family Myctophidae; genus Electrona; species Electrona antarctica. The sequence goes on along the minus strand of NC_136792.1, from coordinate 38,258,071 downwards.
ATATATTACTTATTACTTATTACCTTAATTTTAAAGTAATATATTGTATTACATATTACTGTCTGGGCAAGAGAAATACATTAATATTACTATTACATATTACTTTTTTTTAAATGCTCAAATTGAACAATTCAATATTTAGTATAATTATTATAAATTATATGTTGCATAGATTTAACCTACCCCATCCTACTCAGCTAATGGACAGTTAACACAGGAGTTAAATGTATTCCTTGAATTCATGGAAGCCAATAAATAATTTGATGACAAATTATAGAAAATAAGTAATTATTGTCTCCACCAGGCCGAAGGCATGGGGAGAGAGTATGTTTTGCACTCCGTCCGTCCGTCCGTGTGTCCGTGTGTCCGTCCGTCCGTGTGTCCGTCCGTCTGTGAACAGCTAATCTCCGGCACCGTTAACCCGGTCGATGCCAAATTTTGTACACACACTCCCTGGATGCCAACGATGAATTTCCAGAATGGCCTGTTATAGCGCCACCAGGAGGCCGCTTTGTGCAAAACAAGTTTTTGGACAGTACACCTACATATTTTGTCCCAACATCACGCAAATTGGTACACAGTCTCTCTAGAGCCATTCAACGAAACGGGTCTTTCAGATTTCTCAGACTCCATCCTGATTGGCTAAGATTGGCTTCCAAAGTTTGCAGGAGTGCTCGGTTTCAAACAAAATGCTGCAAATCATGAACACATCATGTGATTTCCGTGCAATTGTGCACGCACATTCTCACTAGGCAGAGGAAGAAATGCCCCATGAACATTTTCAACTCAGCCTCATGGTGGCGCTATAACTGGCCGAAAAGTGTTTTTACCTCTAACTGCACGGATCTGTGAATAACTTTGTATGCCAACTCCCTAGAGGCCAAGGAAAAACCTTTGCCTGGAATGTTTCACATCTGCTCTTTATAGCGCCACCAGGAGGCCGACATATGTAAAACACATTTTCTAATATTACTCCTTCAGATTGTATCCAAATTTCACGCAAATCGGTACACATGCTCTCCATAGTCATGTGATCAAGACGGGTTTGTTTGATTTCTCATAATCCACCCTCATTGGCTACGATTGGCTCCTAAACTTTTCAGGAGTAGCCCGCTTTGTACCCGTTTTGTACAAATCGCCACAACTACTCAACGCAGCGTCCGATTGTGGTGAAACTGTGCATGCATATTCCCACTAGGCATTGGAAGAAATGCCACTTGACCGTTTTCAAATCAGCCTCATGGTGGCGCTACAACAGGCCAAGCCGCGACACACACACACACACACACACACACACACACACACACACACACACACACACAACACACACACACGTTTATATTGCTCCTAAACATTTTGCCAAACATCACACACACACACTCCTATCCTCCTGGTGGAGACCTGTGCCCAGAAGGGCACTTTTTCTAGTTTATCTTCTGCAGTTGTCACATAATATCACAAGACAGAGCCACGGGCAACGACACAGACAGACAGACAGACAGTGAAACAGACAGACAGACAGAAAGTAATGCAGAAAGTAATGCGGAATGATTTTGATAATATATTACAGATTTCTTGTTAAGTAATGTATTATATTACGCGTTACCGCATTTCGGTTATGTATATTGCGTTACGTAATGCGCATTAGCCAACACTGCTACTCATTGTCACTTTAATTCAGAGTAAGCTTATGTCACATTTTTGATTTAATATGTTTTAGCATGGATTGACAAATATTAAAAAGGGTATCTTTGAAAAACAAAGAAGAGGTCCCGCACACCTCACTTGCCAAAAAAATGTTGCTCTTTTAGCATGGATTGTCCACATGTGAAATTAACCTGTACAGTCACCTGGCAGTGATAACACCTACTGTATCTAAGCTATGACGAACATCATGATACTTTTTTGGAAAATGTGGTGGCATTGGAGTTCAGTTCAGTGAAATGAACTGAATAACTTTCTCAAATCTCAAGCCCATTTATATGGAATACATATATTTGTTTGAGTTATTCATGTATTGGTCATGTAAATGGTCTGCATTTCTATAGTGGCTTATCATGCTTTACAGTCACCCATTCACACACAGCATGCAACGGGACAGTTTGCTCAAGAACACTTTTGTGTTCACACGCACATGCTGGGATAACAACGCAGGCATGATCGTATGACTTACTGCCACCACGAAAATCGTCATTGAATGCTGGCATTCAAAATCGGCACACGTTCAGTCACACATGCCTAAATTGCCAGAATTTCAAACATGTGTGAATGGGGTTGATGCATCAAACTGCAGTCACACTGCCTCTTGAGCCATTGCTGCCTTGAATACTTGAAAATGTTTACATGTAAATGTGCCCTGTATACAGGTGTGAATACAAGGATGTGGTTAGTATACTTCATTTCAATTGTAAAGATAAAATGCAGTTCACATAATATAATAATAATAATAAATGTTTGGCTTGAAGAAGCCTTGTCTCGTACAAGGCTTCTTCGACTATGCATGCACCTCTTGGTACCACAGCACCTCAAAGGCCCTTAAAACAAGGCTCCAGACTTCCCAAAACAAACTGGTCAGGTACTTGTGGCCTTGTACGAGAAACATCATAATTCATATTGTTATGCAATGATGTTTTTCAAATAAACTTGAATAGGACTTGAATAGGCTCCTGTTAGGGTCTTCAAGGTGTTTTTGTTGACCAGTGAGGAGATCCTGTACAGGAATCTTGTTCTTTGGTTGACATTTTTTATTACGTTGGTGGCCATTTTATCACCAGAAAGATTTGCCTCCAGGATGGAACCTAGGTAGGTAATTTCATCTTTCCGTGTGATAATACTGTCACCCACTCTAACCAAGAAGCCATCTGCCTTGTTGAGATTACTATTTGATCCAAAGAGAATGGATTCCGTTTTTCCCAGGTGTAAAGATAGTTTATTATCAGTGAGCCGGAATCTACCGGGTTCAGAGCTGAGGGCCTTTTCAACCTGCAGTTTATTCCTGTCCGAGACCAGCAGTGCTGAGTCATCTGCGAACAGGAACAAGTTGCAGTCACAGGTAAGCCCAGTAAGGCTATAGATCAGAGCTAGGAATGCACCATGAACCTGAATTCAGCCAAACTGGTGAACCCAGAGCAAATGCCTATGTTTTTTAATCTTGCTTGACAATAACAAACGGTACCAGAATAAAACGCAAAAAGTAACAGACAGAAATAAACAAATACATAAATGTCAATCATATTTTGTAAGATTGCCTTAGTGCACAGAGTCTGTGTGTCAAAGTTTCCCACTCCCTGAGCAAGACACTTAAAACTACTGGCGACTATGACTTTCTAATAGTCAGGGTGGCTAAGTGCAGACAGATTAGGCCTACACATTTTTTGTATGCACAAATGGGTAACACAAAAACATTATCTCACATGTAAATGAGCACACAGTCATTCACAGGACTATGACGGAAAAGAGCTTGCTTGTTCAGCAAAGCCAGTCACTGGATAAATAAAGCCTTTAAGAAATATGGCTAACTGTGCAGGAGAAATCAAAGTCTAATTATATTCAGTACTGCAGTGTCAGCCTGCATGTTCTCAAGTACATTGATCGGAATTGGAATGAAGGTGTTACAGAGACTCTGTGCCCCCTTTATTCTGCTTACATCCCGGTAGATGGGGCCACCTCAGATAGAGCTAGAATGGCCTGATCAGCACTTCTGGCATTGAAAATGTCTTTCTTTCTTTCTTTCTTTCTTTCTCATTACTGGAAAGTTAAGGTTATTGCAATCATTTTCGTTTGGTTAAAGGACAACTTTAGTTTTTTTCAACCAAGGTTCATGTTTTAGGTTGTTATTAGAGAAAGTAAAAGATGAGTGTTATTTTTTTTTCATTTGCTGCTTTCTTTCGAAAGGGGGGCGGGGGCATTCGAGCATGGGGCTAAATATGTATTTTTTTACAAAATATTATGGAGATTTATCTTTTTATTATTTACTATAGTCCTAATAAACCCCAGGAAATTACATCTGGCCACAAATAAATCACAGGATCTACTGAATGTGAAGGTAGCCTACTGGGGGGAAGCCACACTGTGTGTCATAGGCTCAATGTCAGTTTGACACATTCAGCAGATCTCGTGATGTTTTGTGGCCAGATGTAATTTCCTGGGGTTTATTAGGACTATAGTAAATAATTAAAAAATAAATCGCTATAAAATACATATTTAGCCCCATGCTCGAATGCCCCCTGTCAAAAACAGCTAAAATCCCTAAAACGAAAGAAAGCAGCAAAACACTCATCTTTTAGTTTCTCTAATAACAACCTAAAACATGAACCTTGGTTGAAAAAAACTAAAGTTGTCCTTTAAGTCATAAGTCATAAAGTAGCATAATGTATCTGCCATTAGGGGGCAGTGTTGTATAGGTTAACCAGTGCCACAATGACAATCCCATAGCATTAGATAACATACTGCATTTTACACTAGCCCCAGCCTTGAGCAGGAGTTGGTTTGGACATTACAGCTGTGCTGCTAACCTAGAATAGCAATTAGCAAAAATACACAATTAGATCAGCATGTCTTTTAAAAAGAAAAATAATAATGGAATAAATAAAACAAATAACATTTTCAACCAGTTTCATTGCTTTGACATCTGACACTCACCTTCATTATCTTCATCCATGTTTGCTTTTGGGACCAATAGTCTTCCAGAATGCAGGCTGGGTTGGAATGCAGCACAGTGACAGGACAAACAGAACTGGAATTAGTCAGCAACTCTTCTTCATTGACTGTCTGTCGGGGTCTGTGAACGCCTGTCTGTCTCAGTGTCTCTCACTGTAGGGTCACTGCAGATCACATGGTTGGACAAAAGAAAAATCAAAAACCTCAAAAATGGTTTCCTCCCAACAGCAACGATATTTAAAGACCTCTATGAAATCAAATCAACCTTTATTTATATAGGTTTTATCACAGGAAAAAATAAAAAAGCTAAATTATTTAAAATGAAGGTTGCATTTTAGTTTACTATGAAAACCTGCATCTCCCGTCAGCCATGACTCCGTATATGGTCATGTCTGTGACATCACACCTCCATATGAAGATCGCGACACTGACCTCATCAAACCCTGGATAGCAATACATGGAGAAGACTGGATCATTACCTATAGATCTGCATATATGGAGCTGGCCAGCAACTCTACATCTGACCTAAAACCTCAAACCCTTAGATCTCCATATATGGAGCTGACCGGACATTCTATATGTTGATCCCTTTTGACTGATACCTGTCCATTCAAACTCTAGACGGGCCTGCCCTAAAGTTATTAGTGCAGCTGCTCCCGGCAGCCGGCGAACACTAGAGTTCTCAACAGGTCTGAAAATTAAGGCCCGGCCCTACCTGGGACGTCATCACACGCTGCCCCCGCCGCTACCCTTAGATCTCCATATATGGAGCTGACCTGTTCTGACATTCTATATTTTGATCTGACCTCATCAAATCCTGTACACTCAAGACACGCTCCATATATGGCCAGACCTCATCAAACCCTGTACACTCAAGACACTGTCCCCGCTGCCACCCGTATATCTCCATATACTGTATGGAGCTGACCTGTTCTGACATTCCTTATGTTGTCAGAGCCCAACAAACCCACGGTGAGGCCTTTAGGAGGGCCATTCAAGCCGCAAACGGAGCCTGCGGCACCACCATGGGCCAGGTGGAGCCTGCAGAACCATTGCGGCTTGAGAATCCATCACTCCTGAATGAAGTGCCTGGTGCTGGGAGTCTGGTGCAACGCACAGGTGCTGGACCTGGTGAGAGCAGGAGTGGACCTGGTGAGATGTAGAAGGGGCCCGGACAGGAGTCAATCCACAGAGCCTAGTCCTTCCACGCACCAGATTGATGCGATCCTCCCGCATACCCAGTCCCGGCAGAGTAGTTCCGGAGGAACGGATTGTGTGGCCCTGGTTTTTCCCTAATGGGACTGATCGAGGGTAGCTGCTGGGACGTAAGTCGGGACTTGATCACCCCGGCTGGGTCACCTGAGTGAGGGGTATGATGTTGGAAGACCTGAAACCCTGATGACCTTGGGATACATCACTGAGGATACGTCCCAGGTACATCCATGCGATGCATTTTTGTTTTAATGTTGATCTGACCCCCCATGCCAAACTTCCAGCGCTCGCCCAGCAGTCTGCCGTCACCCAGGTGGATGCGTGCACACTGCACGCCTTGAGGTCGCTTCTCACCCTCAGGGTGTCTTACTGCAAGTTACTGGTAGATAGCCTCGTGTGTGTGTGTGTGTATATAATCTCTCATGATAATGAACATAGTAATAATACATTTATTAGATGGGTACTAGTACACTTCCCCTGCCTGTGCTGTGACTCATTGCCCTTTGCCAGGCATGCCTTCGACCCATTGAATGACACAGAGATAGAGGTGTGAAACCGTGTGACCGTGGGGTGGTGGGGGGTTTAGAGTGGTATGGTTGCCATGGAGTTTGAGTGCAACTCCCCGGATGTAGCATTTCCCAGTTCAACATGGCGACTGAAAAGTGAGACTTTTTGCTAATGTTACACCGTTTGCGGACAGCGCAAGCGTTTTAAAGTCAGTCAAATTTTCCACGATCAAGGGGACAAAGTTTAGACCCACACACCGGTGGCCGAAAGAAGTTTATCCAGGAGTTTTCGGGTAAGTACCCGCGCATCGGTTTCGTAAAAATTGTGTTGAAGCTTGTTGTGCTTTTAGCTTGTGGCGCGTCCCCCCTCTGCCTTGTCTAGCAGCGTAGCCCCAGCCAGGCAAAACTCATTCAAGAGTTTAGCCCTTCTAGCTGCTTTCACAAGCTGTTAGCTAATGCTATCGGTTAGATCTGTTAAAAGATCTGTCCAGCCTCGTGTTTGACAAGATCATTATCACTTTGTGCTAGTTCTGTACTATACGACGGACGCGGGGACTCATTCACAAAACTAAAGGGAAGTTCCGTGAACGTAGGGACAAAGTGTAGGATAGGGAGTCACTTGCAAAAGTTGTTAAAATAATAGCCACAGCAACATAGGAGCTAACTGGGTTGCCCTATCCTGGCTCGTTGCTAAAACCCTCTAAGCTTTAACCTGTCACTTATTTCAGATTTTTCTTTTCATGGTAATAATAAATAATGCAAGCCAAGCTACCAAAAACTAACGCTAAGAAGAACATCAATCATCGCCGTCTAGCGATATGTCAGTTTCAATCATTGAATGGATGAGGTTTTTGCTGATTTACTTTAATTTTACTTGCTGGCCTCAGTATCTAGTGCACTGAGGAGGAGGAACTCTTCCTCCTCCTCAGACCCTCAGCCCTGTGTTTAATTTCTATCTAGTGTGACTGACGGAGGAGGACTTCAGTTGCATGCAGACATAGTGATGGTGTGAAAGAGATACAATGGTACCAAATGAATGCAAAACATTGAAATACTGCTGTCAACTTTCAAAAGTTTACACCAATCTAACAACTATGTCTGACAGAGAACAGCGCAAAATGGTGATCGTTTAAGATCAAATTCGAGTCTTAACATACTGTGTTTACACTTTATTTTATTCCTTTCTATTCAATATTTATTTGAACATTTGTTAGACTATAGTAATTGTCAGACTTTATTTATTTATTTTTCGTATAAACATTTTAGGGTCCCTGTGACATCATGTGGGTCAGTACATCATCATAATGTATTTCAACCACACTTGCAATACCCCAGAATATATTTTTATATATATTTTTTTATATTTTTGGGGCTTTTCTGCCTTTATTGATAGGACATAGTGGAGAGAGACAGGAATCAGGGAGAGAGAGACTGGGAATGACACGCAAGCAAAGGTCATCGGGATCGGGACTCGAACCCGCGACACGCTGTCAGGCATGCGCCACCTATATGTGGTATGCGCCTGGACTGCTAGGCCAGCAGGCACCCCCATAATTGCGCTTTTCTAGTTTTGTTCCACTTTTGTTCTGGTAATGTACCATGTTTTCTCATGCCAATAAAGCTCCATTGAATTGAGTGTAGAGGATGGATGGAGGGATGAGGGAAAGTGAGACTACGTGCAGTCAGTCAGTTAGTCAGGTTGTGCGATTAGTGCTGGGCACTCCACACATTCCTAACATGCCAGAGCTCTGCCGAGGGGGTCACTCACACACATAACCCCATATCCCGATTCCCAGCAGTATGCACTCTACTGAAACTAAACCCCACCTTTTGGTTTTGAGTCATTGGCAGGAGTCAGACTTCATCTACCAGACATATTGGGTTAGGTCGGTTGATGCCGGGTAAATTCTGTTACATTGTTTGGGACTTAGAATACATCTGATCCTGCCCTGTCAATGTTAGTAGACCCAATACATTTCCCCTTGCATGGTTGGTTGTTTGGTTGGTTGATTGATTGGTTGATTTTATTTGCGGACTTAAAAAAAGAGCACAGAGCACTTTCCGACATACAGTCAATGCATCACTGAGGATGAAAACACAAGAAAGCCAGAGGGATTATTTCCTCACAGAAAAACACTAAAATGAAAGAGAGACATCACAACGACACATAAATAATATACAATAATATAACAGATATAAATCAATAGAGGGTATGCGCGTGACATCATCAAACCCGGAAGTTATGCAGGAATGCCTACTGAGTGGCAAAAAACTACTTTTCTGGCCTTGACAGCCCATGTATCCAAACATCTGATTACATTAAACAATGTTAAACTCACTTTGCATGTTGCCACTCTATTTGCCACTCGATGTGCCATTCACTTTAAGCATGCACATACCCTCTATAGCTGAGTTTGAGTCTATAGAGAAATGGATACAAATTGAAGGGCTGAGCAACAACAAAAACATTTTGGTTACACAGTTTGTTCATCACTCAGAGAATGCCTTGAAACAAACATGATGTGTAATTGTGCATCTTTCTATGTCATTAACATTCTGTAAAATGTGAGAATGAAGATTTTGCATCACCATCAGGCACAGAGACCGTTGCTATTACTGTTCAAGTACCCACCCAGATGGTGCATATTCTGGCCTGCATGTTACAGTTTGTTTTTCCTTCGAGTTTCTGAGACATTGCTTGAGGCACTGCATGGAGTTTATAGTTGCAAACAGAGATGTTCTCTCTCCACTCAGTTTGTTAAGGAGGCTTCAATTTGTTCTACCCCTCCTTTCTCACTGTACTGTTATGTAAAGGCCGACAAACCTTTTCATGTCAAGTAACCTCATATAGAGCTGCATGGCATGTGGACATCCTTTTCGTCAGACTGTTTCCTACAGACCACTTATCCAATACGTGGTGTGTTTTATGTTTGTCAGTAGGGATTCACCGAAAGGGAAATTCTTGGCCGATACCGAATATAGGAAACAGTTGGCCGAATACCGAATATGATTAATATTATATATCTTTTTTCCTACCATTGCTGTCATGATAGCCGTACCTTAAAGCTACCTGATTTATGGCAAAATAAATCGTTATGGCAAAACTTAACTTAAATAATAATCACTATTATGGGTCCATACAAAATGTATTCAGCTCTTTTGAATGCATTCATTGCATACACTATTCTTTGATATATTTCCTGCCTATTCAGGCTGAAACCGAATAGGCCGAAAATGCATTTTTAGCCATTTTCTGCCGAATATTTTCTGCGGCCGAATATTCGGTGCATCACTATTTGTCAGATTTATATAGGTTATTGAACTATCCAGCTATATACTGCAGCACTGGAGTTTACCATAGAGTGCAAACTTTGATTAATTTGTGTGAAGTGAGGGGCGCTCTTAACACCAGCCAATCAAACCATCACATTCCGTGCTACAAACACACCTACACACAAAGCAGAATTATTTAGGGATAAATATCTATTTTAATGGTATGAATCTAAGTAGGGTCAGGCGAACAAGAAGTGAAGTTGAGAGGCTAGAGCCGCTAGATAGAGGGTCGCGGAGCAATGTTGTCATTGGTGTGGTGACTGGTCCTGACTACTGACAGAAACCATGTTTGTATTATGATGATATACAATAACATATACTGTATGCTTATTGGAGACAGATTGTAAGAGAAATATGATTTATGTTGTTGAGATTGTAGTATAAAGTAAAGCAAGTGACTGTTTCCAATACCAGCAACAGCACACAGAGGCTGACCCCAGCTTTGTACTGTATCTAATGGTTTCATGTACATTTCCGAAACTGGAGAAAGCACTTTGTGGAAAGGCGGTAGCAAGTCGATGAGTGAATAGAATATGGGTTTGGGCAGGCGGACTGACTTAAGATTGCTGTTGGAATGTGAACTTGTGAGGACTGAAGAGAAATCGAGAAGAAGAGGGATAGCTGACTGGCAAAGATTGTTCAAATCTTCTCATCTTCTTCCAGAGATCCGGTTGCATAGAAGAAAGATGACACAGGCTTGAGAAAGACTGAGGAAAATGGAATGAAGAGGGGGAGAGAGGCTGGGTTAGAGCGAGAGAGAGAGATAGAGATATAGAGTGAGAGAGAGAGAGAGAGGGTGAATAAAAGAAAGTGTAGATTAATGTGTGAGAAGAGAGAGAGAAATATACTCTAGAGCAGGCCAAGGAATGAGATTCTCATTGTATTTAAATTGCATTTATGTAATGTCCATTTTATATGCATTGTCCCGTCTAAATAAACAAATAGTAAAGTAAGAACTGGAGCAGAGCAAGTAAGGAAGTGTAGATGAAAGGAGATCCGTCTCCCCAGGCAGGTAGACTGTGTGTTTATGGAGAGTCCAGAGAGAGCGTGAGAGATGGAAGGCAAGGCGCCTTTCTTCTTTCTACAGATTTAGCCTGGTCTGATAGCCAAACAGCCAGACCTCCAGAGAAAACACAGTAGCAGGGAAAGGCTAATACTCTGTAAATGAAAACCTGCAGGCTAGGTGTATCAATTCGTTCTTTCCCATCTGTCCGGCCGTTGATCTGTCTGCTGTTTTATCAAGTCACAAATGTTAACGGGTCACACATTTTCCCATGTTCAATCTAGCATTTGATCAAAAGGAGAACCAGACTACAATGATGACAGTCATGCTATTGCTTATCCAACTGAACTATTATACATTTCAAAATTTGACATTGTCTGAAGTCTTAAATTAAAAATAAAGAGTGTTGGGGGGGGGGGTAGACGGAGGAAGCTGACTGGAAATGGATGAAATGAGCACAGGGTGTGGAATAACAAGTAGAGGGGAAAAAACAAAATTGGAAAGCCAATGAGAGGCATACTATGATTCTTTGCCTTAATGGGGAGAAAGGGGCCAAGCTTATTGCCTTAGCACATAAAAATAAAATCCCTTTTGGAATGAGCACAGCAGCCAATATCAACACAACCGTGTAGGTACGCAGGACCACAGACCACGGCAGTGCTCCTGGAGAAGAAGAGGGGAAAAAGGTCCAATAATATAACTAGAGGTGCTCCGATCAGGTTTTTTGGGACCAATCGCTGATTGTTTTTCTCATGATCAGCCGATACCAATCGTGTGCGTAAGGGGAACATTTGAATATTTCCAAAATTAAATGTCAAAATAGCTCCGTTTGGAAGTTTGGAACCTCTTCTCTCTGAGAAGAGGTTCTGTGTCAGGATATCCCTGCATCGGTAGAACAGGGGTTGAGCCGTCCAAAAACGGTGTCGAAAGCCCTTTTCGCAGTTTAGTTTCCAAAAACGAATGGTATTTCTTGCTAGCTACAGATGATAAACTTAGGAAAGGCACGTACAATATTTAGACAGGGGTGAAACAAGAACAACCGCTTGCAAAGCTTATGAAGTCAGCCAGTACCATGTTTTGTTTTCCCAATGCAATCTTACGGAAGCAGTACTGCGCATGTGGACGAAGGTTGACTGGCCACAGGCTGACTAAATATGCAATTTGAGCCTGATTTATACAGTTGTTTCACCCCTGTCTAAACATTTTACCTGTCCTAAGTTTATCATCTGTAGCTAGCCAGAAACGGTACTGCGAAAAGGGTTTTCATCACTGTTTTGGGATGGCCCAATCCCCCCCCCATTGGGCACCTTTTGACGCCTTTTGACGCCTCCTGTCCAAGCGCCCTCTGCGCCAATTGAGCCTTTTGACGCCTGTTTTAATATGAATTGATAACGGTTCACAACTGTGTCCTGTATAAGACTCCGGTTCGGGTGCTATGAAAACAAATGAAGAAAAAAAATGAAATAAATTCCGCTGGCTTATGCTGTCTGTGTTTAGAATCGTAATATCTTGGATTCTTCTTTTTGGGTCAAAACAAGCTTGATTTGCGGCTCATTTCTCTAAACGATATGGTCCTCGGCTACAAAAAGTATGTTTTGGGTGGATTAACTGACAATCGCGTTACATAGCTGATGTTCACTTCCAGATTCTCGTTTTCCGAGTGAAACGGCTTTCAGAATAAGATGCTTCGCCTATTAAATGACTGGATGGTGCCCTGAGCCCCCACGTGATGGTGCTGTTGGTGGTAAATGAGTTAACAAATACGCAGCTTATCAACTAACCGGTTAATCAATCGATAAGGTTATCAAAACATATCAATTATCAATCAATGAATGAATTAATCGATAATTCCTAACCCTAGTTTACAGTCCCTGGGTGAGTTGATGCATGGTACTCATACCCCCAAAAAGGAATGAAGCTTAACATGTCAAAAATGCAAAACACAGCTGTAATATGACTGAAGAGGTTATTTGCCCAAAAAGTTATGTTCCTCAAGTAAATGTTTTAATTCCGCAGCACTGAACAGAAGTGTCCTACTGTCCTTTACTATTAACACTGTGACCAAGTCTTTATCTCATAATAGTGACAGGCCACACTTGATGTTGTATTTTAGGTCATGAGATCACCATCTTGGTGGTTAAAAAAAAGACAATAGCCATTGTTTGCAGCACTGGTTTATTGTGTTCAACGAAGGCTGTTTCATGAGGGAAGCTACTGTAGCCTATATGATGGCACATAATGTTGAATGAATGAATCTCTGCTCATCTTTGTCTCTGTAACAATGCTCTGTCTGTTTAGGTCAACCAGGCAGTTCCTGTGTGTGTCTGTGTGTGTGTGTGTGTGTGTGAGAGACGCAAAAAAGCAGGGATGGTTGGGTGTGTGTGTGTTAGGGCATTCACTTCTAGTCATTTTTACTAGTTGACTAGTTGCCTAGTTTACTAGTCGACTAGTTGTTTAACCACCTATTATGTTTTTAAAAAAAAGATATATATATATATATTTTTTTAGAAATAAATATGTGTACATTTAAAAACTGTGTACATTGGTGACTATAACTATAATCTACCTGATATTAAGGCCTACAAAATCGGGAATAAACATATTTTTAATTTTTAATATATATTTTTTCAACTAGTCAACTAGTACCAGCAAGGTCGACTAGTGGATTTACTAGTCGACTAGTAAACTAGTCGACTAGTTGCTTAATGCCCTAGTGTGTCTGTAGTACTGTACATTGGCATGATTACAATCTACGTCCGTCTCTAGACATGGTAATGCCCCGCCTGCCTCTGATTGGCCTACCGACACTGCCGGTCTTCACCAGACTTTCTGGTGAGGATACTCTGTGGTGGGAAATAATACAAAACTCATCCATGAGAAAAAACTCACAGCCCCAGCGGAAAACTGCAGACCATGACCATCAATGTAATAGCACCCGATGAGGGCATAAATGAATATGGATTGGAGACGGACACATGATAATCAACACAAACACTTTATTAGAACACAGTACTTAAATCATATTACCGCATATGTGTTCAATAATTCAATTCAATCATTTCCATACAAAGCAAACCGCATAAACAATATTAGTTTTCCTCTTCTGCATAAATAAAAGTTAAGTTACAAGTTACAAGGCTGCATTCTGGAGCGTCATCTGTTGCGCGTGCCAAGCTGCGTTCACCTTTGGAATACTACGACATTTTCTCATTCTCTGTCTCGCAAGGGTTTATTTACTTTCATGTTAAACTCTCAAAGCATATTTTTGGAAAGTAGCGATGCCGGCAGCGGCGTCACAGGGCGCCGCCATCTGTGACTGTTTTTGACATTGACAACAACGAGCTCTGACCAGTTTCGACTGGTTGATTACGGGCAGCCGGGGCGTTACAAGAGCGGGTCGTTGTCTAGAGACGGACGTAGATTGTAATCATGCTGTACATTGTTAGCCTGGTATCCAGCCTGCTTCGCTACGTTCGGCGGATTTTTTTTTCTCTCTTCGCTTATCAGTCTGGAAAGCCTCCCATTGGGAGGTTTTGCAGAACTACACTAGAACTACATATGTTACGTAGTCAACGTCGTTGCTGATTGGATGTTGTTCCAACGAATGAGAGTAGCGTTAGGCAACCTACGTCATCAGCCAGCGCCACCCTCCATGCTTGTCTGTCTGCAGTAGCTGCGCTTTGCTATGACGTCTCACTGGTGCTTTGTCCCGCCCCGCACCACAGACCAATCAGAAGCCACGTTAGGTTTCGAAGCTTTTGGCATGTCCCGCCTCCCTTGGAGATAGGAGGCTTTCCAGACTGATAAGCGAAGAGAGAAAAAAAAATCCGCCGAACGTAGCGAAGCAGGCTGGATACCAGGCTAGTACATTGTGACAGAGCAATTATTTTATTTGTACTTTGTGATTGTACGAGCAATGATTTAAATCACAGCTTCACAATCAACCAGGAGGCAGTCTTTGTAAAACACAATAACACATTTCTTTATTACTCACAAATCGGTACACAGTATCTCTACAGTCATGTGATCAAGACACAGTTACCGTGTGGGGGTCCCTCTACTGTACACTCCACTGTACTGTACTGTCACTGTACTGTACTGTATTGGCACACCCGAAATCACCATATATACAGTTAATATGTGCGTGTGTTTGTGTGTGTGTTAGGTTGCGCACAGGTGGTGAAAAACAACCATGCTGTTTTCGTGCTCAGACGCACCCACCCAGCCAGCCAGCCAGCCAGCCAGCCAGCCAGCCACCCACATATACTTAAGGAAGTGGTTGCAATCACATAAGTGGTATGCAATCACATACTTTTTCCTACTAGGTAGACCGTAGAGGAATAAATGCCACCCTATACACATTGGCCTGTTATAGCGCCACCAGGAGGCCACAATAACCTAACTGACCAGGTGAGACCTGTGCTCCGGGGAGCACTTTTTCTAGTTGTTTCAGTGCTGGTGAATAGCAACATGTTGAATTGTAGGAGGCAGAACAAGAGGGAAAACTGTTTTTTTGTGTGTACGTTTCACAGTGGCATAATACTGGAATATTCTGAGTGACAGAAGAAGGTCTTTTGTTCCAGTCTAGAGAATAGGTTTAGGATTTGGCTCAGCATGCAGCCTCTAGGGCCATGGAGAAAACCGTACATGAGATTAAATATGTATGCAACAGTTACTAATACACGTGACATGATCTGATGGAACCATCCATGCAATTTAGTGACTGTGAACAAATCTGTCTTGAATGTTTGAGAAAAAAGGGGTGATAGTGACTCGAGATTTGGTACGACACAGGGTTTATCAATAGGGCTTACAAACCTCGCACCTTTGGTATGCAAATTCGGGGGAGCCCCCATGACGTTTATAAAAACATTTCGTCTCTGCGCGAACGCATCCGCGATGTATTGTGATGACCAGCTGTTGTAAATCACAGATGAAGAGACTCTCCGAATCAAATCTCCGCTTTGAACTTGTTTTTACGACATAATGACTTTATTACTTTATGACTCTCAGTCACTCGATCTGTCCCAGACTAGTCGCTGTCCCAGTCAGACAGAATATAGAAGCAGAAACCACAAGAGTGACAACTGACAAGTGATCATCAACATGTGTTCTCTCTGCAGTAAATAAATATCGGTTTTATGTTGCAGGCTAGTTTGTTGTTAGCACCTATAGCCGAGCTTGACTCTCATTGACTGTCGCCGTCGGTCGGAGATATTAAATAATTAAATGACCGAGTTGGTGGTTTGACAGACAGATGGAGCAGCAGGTAGGAAATGGGTCGCCCACGGCCCGTCGACTGCAGTATGAATCTGAGATTTTTAACATTATTAATCTGTTAACTGTGAGAGGATCTCAATGGAAAGAAGTCTCAGGGCTTTCTTGTGTAATCCTCGAAATGTACCAATGTGGTTTCAATGCTTTTTACATAAGCAAAATAAAATAAAAGTGAGACAGACAGACGGCAGTGAGATGAATGCGCCGGTGAACCGTTACATTAGTCCATTATCTATTTTATCCCCTTTATTCTGACCTTGTTTATGGTGAGAAGCCTACTTGTTCACACAAGTACTCAAGTAGGCTTAATAAATCCCATTTTGGCGAACTGAAAGAGCTCTAGCACTGCACTAAACACTCAAACACCAACTTTATACACTTGATGCAGATCTAATATGTAGGGCTTGTAGGCCATCACAATCAAAATGACGCCAGTAGGCGTGACAGCCTTGCATTCCCTATTGACTGTGTAATGTTAACTTCTAGCACTGTAAAAGTAAATCAGGAAACCCCCCATGTTTCATCAGTAGGCCTACTTGTTTCATCAGTAAAGTAGATAGGAATACCATAAATAATATGCTAGTTGAGTTAATTTTGGCTAACCAACTACCATTCACTGGCCAATGGTAGCAGCATTTGTCTGGTAAGTTTCAATTCACAACACTCTATATTTGGTTATATATGGTCAAACCTGGCTTTTCCTGTAGACCTCCTCTGTAGTTTGAAATGAATAACATTAGAGTACAAGACCGTGAAATGTGACCAGATGTTTGATAGCATGTTGACTTATTGTGATAATTGACATTACAGTCAACTAATGACTGGTTCTTCAACAAGAACATCACCTTGGCTTAGAGTTTACTCACAATGTAATGATATAGTTATGACTGCACTGTCTGCACCTACAGTAACTCCATGATTCATACATTTTCCCAAAACCGCTACACGGCAGGCTTTGTTGCTGCTGTAGGCTAGATGTGTTTCTGTTAAATTGTTAACTGTTTAATGTAAGAAAAAGACCATGTGCTCTGTCAACATTCCCTTGCTATTAGAAAGGCACTCTACCAAAGTGGTAGTAACTTAATGGATTGGTGGATTGTAATGAAACTTGGTAATGAGTAGTCCTGGTGACATTACTACATTTTGGGTTGAATACAAAGGTCAAGGGCACAAGCAATATCAAGGTCAAAACTTGCATAAGGTAATATGTTGTTGATGAGTCTGTGAATTACTGCGCTGCTCACTTGGCTTGTGTGACTCTTTGCAAACCCGTTGACATAACATCGGCCTAAATTAAATTAAATCTTAATCGTTCCATTCCGACATGAACGAGGCATTGGAAAAAGATAGGCCTAGTCATCAGTGTATCCAACCAGGATATTTTCTGTTCTAAAATAAACATGTTCTCCTGTTTTGGGTGTGCGACCCGATAGCCAAGTGGTTAGGGCACATACCACGCAGGGGCACGAACAATCACCAAGTCCACCGTTTGATTCCGGCCGGCCAGACCATTTGCTATCAAAAAGTTTAAAAAATGCTCCCAAAAATAACTTTAAACAGCTCATGCCTTGAAGTCCTGTCCCGTAAATCATTAGTGTTTAGTTTAGTAGTTGAACTCTGTTTAAAGGTTATAGACTGAACTGGGGCGTGCTGGTCATCCTTGAACTTGTGCTCTTTAATGTCAATGAACATGTCTGCATGTTTGTCTGAGCTTTTGAGAGTGAGCTCAGGGCAAGTTGAAGTCTGAATGTCCCATTATTAACAGACTAGCGTGTGTGTGTGTGGTGGTGGGGTGCACGTGTGTGTGTGTGTGTGTGTGTGTGTGTGAGAGAGAGAGAGACAAAGAAATGTGCTAAGAGCCTGTCTGTTTGCTTGTGTTTGTAACTATATTTGTATGTGCAATTGTGCATGTATAAGCTAGCTATGCTCAGCTCCATGATCTCAGTGCCTGCTTTATCATTGACCTTTCCACATTCCATAACCTGCTCTGGAAGTCGGCACTGATTGGCTGTGCTGCTGCTGCATGCTTTGTTTGAACTCAACCACAGGATTGGACGGTTACGGTTTGTGTTGTTCCTTGCTCTGATATGTCAAGTGGACCTGTTCCCGTTCCGTCTGTATTTTTACAGACCGAGCAGCATAAACAGGCCTTTTCCTTAGGCCTATTGAGATTGACACATTGTTGTCAGTTTACAAGATAAACATCAAAGAGGAGAAAAAAACATCCGCACACTAGTAATTTCTAGAGCTCTGAGACTTACTTTATTAAGAGATTAGATTAGATTAGATTAGATTTAATCTAATCTCTCGTAGCTGCAGGTTAGTCTGTCTGGGACAAGTTTTTTTCGTTAAAATTAGGTTTTGTTATAATAAACATAAAAACATATTTCAAATAGTCTAATTTCAATATGTTGTTGAAAAGAAGGGGGCTTGATGAACACAAGGGATCTGATCAAAGTGGGAAGGATGTGCATGTTTGTTATAAAGATCTTTTATGTCTGGGGTAAACATGTTTTGAAGTGGGGCCTGGGCGTATGGATGGAATGAACTTCACATGCAAGGGGACAGATAATTGGAAGTGACTTATCTGATACATCAATATTTCAAAATGTTTGGCCAAATAGCTGCTAAAATCATCTTGTACGTATTTAGTACCGGTATGTATTTTAATAGTGGTGATCGGATTTTTCCAGCCGATGCCGGACCGGTCACAGATAAATTATATTTCCTTTAAAAAAGGATTTAAAAAAGGAAGAAGATGTTTGCTCTTTGCTACTACAGTGTCTGTATTGGCTGTCTCTTCTAGAATGGAGATACTCTATTATTATACCCATATGATGACACTGTTTTTGCATTAAAGGGGGTGTGATATTATATATAATAAGTTAAAGATCTATTCAATGTGATAATGTTCCAGTTCCAATTTGGCTGCAATTTTTTCGGTTACCTGGCTGAACTGTTTAGTTAAGATTAGCTTGTTTCCATTTCAGTCGTGATGCAATGGGAAATATTTGGCCACACTTGGTTCCTATCATGCAAAAACAAATCTGCTGTATCTTTTAATGCAAACGTTTCCTCCTAAACAGTTCAAACCAAAGTAACGAGGGATTCCTGTTTTATTACGATCTATTAGATTAACAATGCTGAGGCTTAAATCTATAAACAATATTCCTCTATATAAACAAGTTTTCCAGAAATTGTCCTCAGTATCAATGCTTTAATGTTGACCTTTTCGCTCCCCCTACAATCTCCTTGCCATCATCGGTAATACATCTTTATCAAAGATAGACGTGGTATTTCACAAAAGTCTGTCGCTCTGTCTTATCATACGGGCTATTAATAGCATTAAATTAAAAATGCTGTCAGAATCAGCTGTATGCCAAATAATATCCTCCTGTGACACTGACTCAACCACTCATCTTGTAGTGAGCGCGTGCTCTCTCTCTCTCACGCACGCACGCACGCACGCGCCCAGGCTCTACTACAGTAGCAGCAAGTTCAGTCGAGGGGGGCGTGTTCTCAATCCCCTATTTCCCGGTGACGTCATGATACTGGGCCAGAGGAATGCAGCGCAACACTTTTGTATCCAGAGAGAGAGAGAGAGAGAGAGAGAGATTAGTTCAGTTCAGTTACTATCGCAGTCGCTTCCTCCTCGATAGAACTTGTCGTGTTCCCTCCGGTAACAACACGTTACTGTTGACAAACGAGGACCGTGGGGAATACGGCAACGACGTGACTCGTCGTGGAAACAACTTTTTTACGGTGTACTACTGTACTTTTGTTTTGTGTGTACACACAGACAGTACACTGCTGCTATTCGTTTCGTGTCGCGGCGGTGTTGGTGTTTGTGCTGCCTTCTGGCGACATGAGATCAGGTGGATTAATGTTGTTGGACCGTTGTTGGAGCAACTGAATAGCTGACTGATAAGCGAACGTAAGTAGCGCGGACTTTTCGGCTACGTTGTTGTTATTAGAATGATTTATAGCCAGCCTACTTGTTTGTTGTAATGTTGGACAGCAGTGGCATGTGTTGTATGGAAAGGAAAAGCCGAGTCAGGCGCTCATTTAAAGGTCTATTATACTCTATACGTTTATAGTGTTCGTTCAGACAGTGTGGAAATTAATCAGTGGTGGAAAAAAGCACTCGCTTTTCTAGCATCACTTTTCTTAAATGGTATCAAGACAATACTGCAATGTAGAAATACTCTTGTTACAAGTAAAAGTCTGGAATTAAAAATGTACTTGAGTAAAAGTACAACAGTATTTGTATCAAAATGTACTTCAAGTAAAATTGCTCATTGTGCAGGTCCCAAATGCATGAAATGTGTAATAATCCTTTGAAAATGGCATATCTACCATCTTGTAGGGGCTATTTTCGAAAAGTCTAAATGTATAGGGCCGAAGAAGTGGTTACTGTATCTTTTGTAGTAATCATCAAAATCTACAAAGTAACTAATAACTAAAGTTTTCAAATAATTGTAGTGGAGTAAAACATACTATAATATTTGCCTCTGAGATTTAGTGCAGTAGAAGTAAAAGTACTGAAAATTGGAAATACTCCAGTAAAGTAAATTGCTCTGGATTAAGAGCGTCTGCTAAATGCCAAAATTGTAAAGTAAAAATATCGCAAAGTTGTACAGTACAACTGTACTCAAGTACAGTACTTGAGTAAATGCACTCAGTTACTTTAAACCATCTCTCCCTACTGTACCTCCCAGTCTGCCAGGACTCAGCTGTCAGTCAAAACACAGGAACACAACCACTCTGCGTGGGAGTGAAATTATTTTTCAATGGGGCGGCCTCTTGTTTGTTGAGCACTTGTTTGTCCAACTTTTGCTATACAGTAAAGCGCCGTTTCTCACGCCTTTGTTTTACCCAGAGGACCCCCAAATGATTAACGTGTTTGGCTGCAGGTTCTCTGGCCAAGGACCCCCGGACCTCACTTTAGTAAAAGTCAGACTCCTTAATGCAAATGAGAGTGTACAAATCAACAAATGTATTACCACCTTTTTTAAATTTACACTACAAATTTGTTACAAAAGGACAAATGCACTTGTGTACTGTACCCGAACCTGTGACCGATGACCACGGCAGCTGTGAGGCCTAGAGTAGAAACTCCATCGTTCACTCTCATGGCCTTATCAGGCTACAGTTCACATGTGTTGGCGATGTGTGTGTGCTGGGACAACAGAAATGATTGTGCTTTGCACACTGCCTTTGTTTTCATGTCTGTGTTAAAAAAAATTGCTCAAAGTCGAATGACTGCTGAAATCAGAAAGAGAGGGCTTTGGGGGCGGGAGGGGTTCAGTGATTTGTCAAAATGACAAACATTTGTTACAGCAGCTGTGGGTCACACATGGTGAGATCACTGCTGTTCATAATGCTATAAACATTCTGTGGCAGTTGGGTTGGTTACTTTGGTGTCATTTTTAAGAAACAATAACAGTTTGTACCTTGAGTTTACAGTGGGTATTTGAGTGGCAAAGTGGCAAAATATACATTTTGCTTGTTTAACCAGTTAAACTCTACTTTTTCACTCAAAAATAATGATCTACAAGCGCTCATAACGATTTGCTGTGAGCTTGTATATCCGTTATTTTTCGTGAATGTTACCCCCAAATTAGGCATGTGGTTCAGGTAAAAACTATGCGTGAAAAACATTTGCAAAACTACTATAACTAACTACGTTTGGACTCGCATATATTGCTTGATAATTGTTTTTATTTGTAGGACTGTGCCGTTGTGTGTCATGGGAACTCTTAAGAAGTGAAGCAAGTGGGTGTCTAATCTTAACTCCCTCATTTACTGTAATAGCTGACAGATGTAGACCCACTTAGTACAATGTAGACACACACACACACACACACACACACACACACACACACACACAGTACCAATGAACAGGCTGATGTAGTTAGTAGTTACATCACAGAGTAGGTAGATCCAAGGTCACAATAAGTGTTTGTACAGCACAGGGAGAAAACTAAAGTGTGTGTGTGTGTGTGTGTCTCTCTCTCTCTCGCTCTACAACTGGCTTCTACCAGTGTGAGAACAGGCTATTAATTATCACCCCTGATTCAGCACTAGCCAGCTAACGTTGGAGCTTCCGAGCAACAATGGAACCCAGAATACTTCTATGTCCTCATTTCATCCCAGATTTTAAAGCATCAGTTTGTGGTGTTTAACATCCCAGGGGCCAGCTTGTATTGTTTGTCTCATGGAATGATGAGCAATGTTGCTGCCAACTTCAGGCACAGCTTACGGTACATTGAGAGTAATGACTCCACATTAAAGACAAAGTAGCCAACGGCTGGTAGATTTTCTGTGTAGCTGGTAACTTGGTTTACTCTCCCAGCCACGTAAAGGTTAGCTTCTGCCTTTTGTCAAAATCCTTATTTAAATGACAGAAAAATTGCTAATAGACCTGCACAGGAGAGCAGAATGAGAAGCACCCGGTATCTAATCTATCTGCTGCTTTTTAAAGATTTCATCATTTCCCCATTTCTGCTTTATTTGATAGAGCAGGGGAATGACACGGCCGGCCGTGGGACACGCTGAAGAGAGAGTTTTACGCTAATTCTGTACGAGTCCTGATTCGGCTATCGGGTCGTAGGGCTGGGAAATTATCTGAAAATATCTCAAACCAATAATCGAGAAGCAAGGTTTTTATCAAGGAATCAACATTAAAAAAAAATCTAATATTTTTAAATCGATTGAATTGATTACTTTTGTTAACCACTACCATGTATTTTAGCTTGTATATCTGCTATTTTTCCACTAGTTTTTGTTTTGAAAGAATCGTTCATTATTCGCAACCTTCCTTCAAAAGTTTGAAATAATCGTGATATATATATTTTTTTAATGATATATATATATATTTTTTAACCTTTTATTGATAGAATACAGTAAGGTAGATGGGGAAACGGGGAAAGAGACAGGGGACGACACACACAAAAGTTTGTCGGGATCGGGACTCAAACTCAAACACTGTCATGCTGGATTACCAGCCAAGGTGCCTGGACCGCTAAACCGGCCCAGGCTGTGATATCATGAAGTCATGTCACCCAGACAGCCCTATCAGGTTGCCATATGGTATCTGCTGTTAATGGTCCAGCACTGGTCAAGTGGTCAGCACGTGATTTGTGGAAATAATGCAAAAGTAGACATTTTTTCCTGTAGTCCGGTAAATTGATTATCAGAGTTTTGCATTTGTTTAAACTAGTACTGCATAATCCCTCTGCCTTACCAACAGAACCCCATAGGGAAGAGCCTATTTTTGTTACCCGTTACTGTAGCAAGATTCGGCTTGATGTACAGTCAACTAAGTACATCCCCCAGCCAATGCCATGATGTATGCATGTACTGTACAAGTACCACCCCCCTGGACATGACAACACACAACAGTGTATGTCACAGGGACTTAACCCCAATTGAATCTGTACCAAGCAGGGAGGTATTGGGTCCCATCTTTATACTCTTTGATTTGAACCCCGACCTACAAATCTCAGGGCAGACACACTCTAACCTCAAAGCCACTGAGCTTTTTAGACATTAACTCAGGTGTCCCCATTTCGGGAATGTCCATAAGGAAA
The DNA here is from genome assembly GCF_951216825.1 of Electrona antarctica. Classification (NCBI taxonomy): domain Eukaryota; kingdom Metazoa; phylum Chordata; class Actinopteri; order Myctophiformes; family Myctophidae; genus Electrona; species Electrona antarctica. The sequence goes on along the minus strand of NC_136792.1, from coordinate 38,234,489 downwards.
AAATATTATCATTCTTTTTTTGTATTTTAAATTGTGAAAATGGCACATCTGCAAGCTCACAACATGCAGCAATGTAGATAAACATTTTTTTGCCGTTTGTCATACAACAAAGTATATAGGAGCTTAAGTGGTTAAACACCCCTGCATGACACCATGACCTGTGAACTGCCGGTGTTGGTCAGCTGATTGGGGATCGAGGAAGGATTTAGTCTACATAAGGATCTCTTGGAGTTGAGTCTAATTAGTGCCTATTAGTCTTCTCTTGCGTGTGTCTGTGATTTTACTTGTGTTGCCTTTCATATTTTGATAAGAGGGTTTACAGAATAGCCAGATAAGTTTTAACGTTTAGCAGAATCGCATAGCGGTCTGTCTAACACCATAATGAGTGCTTGTCCTCCTTGAAATTAATCTTAAGTCAGTTGGGTAGATGAAAGGATTTGCAGTGATTCGATGTAAAGATGATTTTCCCCTTGTTGCCTGTTGGGTGGGGGATTCTGCATAACATCAGCATGTCGTCGCTGTTGGGTAGAAACCTTGTATGTTCAAAACCGTTACTTTTCAGGACATGGAAAAAAGAGCCTTTGTTCCAAATGGATCCAATGTAGTTATTATTTAGTCACAAGCTCTGCTTAACATTTTCATTGGTTATATATTTATAAAATCCACAGACGGATGTAACCACTTTCAACCTGGTGGCTATTTTCACGACTTTTGCGTGATACTGTGATAAGTATAAATTGGGCATTCATTTATACAAAAAAATGTTGCACTAGGTTAGTATGTTTTAGAAGTTTGACATGTTGAGGTGTTAGGATTAGGCTACTTGTCAAGTGTAACATGGTTGGCCATGGTTGAGAGAGAATGAAATTGTTGAGCATAGTCTGCCTACATATTCTTGTCATTGATATAGTGCAAGATGCTGTTCAACAAGCCTCTGTTAATTAGCCTAGTATCATTTTGATACTGTCATCTATCGCACCAATAATCCATCTGGTCTGTGTTTTGTTTTGGCTGTATTCAAGTGTGTTTATGTTGCCCTTTCAACCCTCAAGTGTTACTGGTGTCTAGAGGGGAAGAGCGCTATGCAGGGCATGTGTCATTGGTATGTTTCACTGGCACTGTAGAGAGAAAAATCATTAGGGAACGGACGTGGGAAGCATGGGCTTTGTGTTGTGACTGATACTGATGAGGTGTTGTCTTTGTCTGAGTAATGGTTTCCTCTGGCATTCTTCCAGTCAACACCAGGACTACCACAACGTTTTGACAGAGATTACTGTGGTTTTAAAAAGTAGCATTGTTGTGAGCCTAAAAATGTGGCTGTATGTGTTAATAAACGTTGTGGTAATAAACACAATGGTGAGTCCAATATGCCTTGGATAAGATTACACATTATGCTTAGAATAACATAATGTAGGCCTATAGCTTGAAGGGCTAAAAGGCTATATTTATTTAGAAGGGTTGAATTTGGCTGGCGGGACTTACGGTAAACTGGGATAGATCAGGAGGATATTGTCACAAGGTTACTGTGTCTGTGAGTTACACACTAGGCGAGAGGCATTCAGACATATTGCTACTTGTCCTAGATGCTTTGCAGCCCATCAGATAAATGTAACGGCAGCAAACAGAGTAGACACAAGGGTGATTATTGCTCACTCCTTCTGCCCATGCATCCAGCCACAACATCACTACTAGTAATTCCCACCAGCTTGTGTCAAAAAAGTCAAACTATCCCTTTAAGTCATCCTGCTCAATTAGTCTTGCTTGACACTGAAATATTAATATCGGAATGATAATTGTCACTGCTGATCGTTCTCTGAGCAGTTTTGTGATTTGTTACACGAAGATGTAGGCTATTTGATATCTCAGTGTCGGTGGTTTTCAATGTAATGAGTACCAGGCCTGGGACCCACTGCGGGGTCTTTCAAATTGGTCCCAAGGAAATTGAGGGATGGTGGAGTGCTGATAGTTCGAGCATTTCTTTGTTTTGTGCATAGATGTGCAGGTTTTGTTTTGTTTAGTATAAAATGTCATAGTACAATACAAAGAAACATCAATAGATAATTCTTACAAACCAAGAAACGCTTCCTGCAACACACTTCAACAGTCAAGTGACTTGAGTGTTGAGTCCTCCTCATCGCAGACTAAACTATGGTGGTTTTCTGGAAACTCACTGGAAATTGAACACAAGCATTTGAAGCTCCCCAGAGACCTTAGTGTTTTGTGTTGCTTTATGCTAATGAAACGGTGTATCGTATATCCTCCTTGTGGTGACCCACCTTTCCCACTCCGGACCACCCAGTTTAGCTTTTGTTCATTTCCCAATTTTGCACCAAGAAACTTTACCTTGTCATATCAAATGCATCAGTTATGTAGTTTTGTGACTACCAAACAAAGAAAAGAGAGGGGGAAAAACTGGCAAATATGGAGATAATCCATGTTGGCCTACTTCTCATTGGTAGCTCTTGTGTATCATTCTCTAGAATGCATTGACATTAGGAGTTTTGTTTAGCCTGGTCTTTTTTGTTGTTGCTAGAAACAGTCCCTTGTGCTCTAGCTAATGTATGTTAGTACCAGTCCTTGCAATAGGCCTATATGAACCCTGATAACACGAAGGAAAATAGGAAATGCAAGGGCAAATCACCCTACCCACTGTGTTACCTGCGACTCACTAATTCTCGTACCAGTTGCCATGCGCGCCCCTGTCCCCGCGCCCACCCGCCTCCCCGGTCTCAACAGGATGACAGGAGAAAGAAGAAAAGGACTAACAAAAAATACTTTTTGGTTTCCGATTGGGATTTGGTCGTGTCTCCCTTCTGCGGATGAAAACCGACACCGGCACTGTTTCACCTCCTGAATTATGTCTGCAAATGATTTAGTATTCAATCGAATTATTTGTGGCAGACGACCGACACGGTACACAGGTCCATGCTGTGTTGTGTTGTGCGTCTCCTCGCGATGACGCAATCCAAAACATTTGCGCACGTGATATTTTAGATTAAAGAAAACTTTTTTTTTTTTTCACCAAATGCCAATAAAAAGCAAGGCTTTTGCACACCTACAGGCGACAGGTGCGTAGGAGAGGGTACGGTGACCAAAATTGAAAAAGGAACAAACACCCGCACACTGTCTTCAAATGCAGTGACCAGCTTTTATTTAGGGAAGGCCGAAACGTTGCTGTTTCCCTAAATAAAAGTTGGTCACTGCATTTGAAGACAGTGGGAGGGTGTTTGTTCCTTCACCGAATGCCAATAAAATCATTTATTGTGTTGTTGTTACTGTCACTGACTGTATGTTCTCACTGAGAGACCACACATCTACTTCAATGGGAAGTGCAGCTATCCCAGGGACCGTAGTGGAGGCAGAGCAGAGCTCATCAGTCTGTCTCTGTCCCTCTCACAGCCCTGTCTTTCTCACTGCTCAGCCAGGCATACACAACACACAGGCCACTAGTGGAATGTAGGGAGAGGGGCATAGACACAGTCAAGGGGGCGAGTGGTGTACTTGGTAGAGAAGCAAAGGAGTATGGAGAATTGGAGATGATGGGGAAAGTGCTTGTAAAAGACAGTTGCTGTGGACAGAACAGGATATAGGGGGAGGTAATGAGTGGGAGGGAGAGAGACGAGAGAATACTAGAGACAATAGAAGAGTGAGATGCAAGAGAGAGAGAGAGATGGAAACCATAACTGGGAACTGGAGTATTTGTTGTGTTTAGGGAGGGATCTGTTAATTTGTCTGTGAGCAGAGGCCGGGGCCCTCTAACTTCTGGATTGCTGTGTGTTTGTTTTGTGTGCGCCCTATTGAATGTCAGAGCACAGCATTGTATTTCTCTTTAACTACAAGGCAATAGGCCTATCTCACAGCCCGTTTTTCACGCCCACTTCCGGTAAATAGTGGTGACTTTAACATGAGCATTTACACGTTTTTTTCTCTGGAGAATCTAAGTACATTTTCTAATGTAAAAATGTGACAGACCAATATTATTATGAAGCAAACAATATGGTAAATCAGCTCGAACAGATAGAACAAACCTTACCTTGAGAAAACAAAAGTTGTAGACTTCTTAAATTACCTCTGTTAACATGAAGCGTCTATGGAGTGACGTCACGCTATCACCACTAACCCCGAAAGGGGGCGTATTAAGGGGGGCGGGGAAATTCTGTGAGATAGGCTTATAGGCAAGGCAGACAGCATTTTATTTTAAACAGCCCTACAATGATGATGATGCATTTCATTGCCTTCTAAGCTTAAAATCTTCTTTGCCGTACTCGCTGCAAACTAGCACATGGAATCTCAGTGGGACTTCTACGTTTAAGAAAGTGGCGATAGAGAGAGTCTGTGGAGGATGAGACCTTGTATGATTGATATTGGGCAAAAGGACATTTCCTGGTGGTTAAGTCTGTTGCAAATCACACCTAAAATATAATTTGGCTCAGTATGCAATTCATTGTTCACTTCAGGATCCTTTTCATTTCCTTCAGTTTCAATTTGATCTATATTTAGTTTACATCATCATATGGTGAATGCGTGAATCAACCTAAAGTATTGGGGTAACGGAGTAGTGTGCTAGTCAGAATAGACAAGACACCTGTGGCTCTTCCTCTCTGGGTAGGTAGTGGTACCAGCCATGTTAGTGCTCACTCTGAGCAAGACCTTGCCGGTTGAGTAAGTATCGTATCGTCCCGAATATAAGACTACTCTGATTATAAGACGAGAAAAAGTTTTCCCGCGATGGGATGCAATGTATAGACGACCAGCGACTGCACCTTAGTCTCAGCCGGACTCGGCATGCGCTCATTGCAGCTACAGCAAGAGACTAGTACGCTACGGCAGTACAACCACAGTACTAACGTTACGTTTAATCATTAATTCTGTGTCCGCCCAGCACAACACTTACAATACTTTCATTATCGTAAGCAATTAAATATGAATAATTGTTACTTTTGGCGTTTTGGGTAAATGTATTTATTTATTAACTAGCCGTGTAATAAGCGGGATAATATACGCACCGGTAGTTGTTGAGAAATATTGTCATGATGTGTTACTTCTCAACAACTACCGGCGTGGCATATATCATCCCTTGCTTAATATATGACTGAACTACCAGTCTGAATCCATGGATGGATCCATCACCACAACACGGGGTGTTGTGGTGGTGACCGACAGGGTCTGTGAGCTGTTGTTATGTTTTTGTCTAGCGAGTCTGTTTCTGCTTTGCATCAGGGCCCAGGGGTTGCTAACATTATAATAGTACAGGTAGTGTACACACAAAATTGCAGATAAACATTCACATTCTAGATACTACACTGACTATGCCTTTAACAAATTGCCTACACTTTCATGCATTGCCCATACATGACACAGCCAGCCCATATGCTAGGTTTCACCCATAGCTTGCTGCAGTCCAGCTCAAACGGTTTGGTTTGTTATAAACCTCAGAAACATACATATATGCTTTTATATGACGTTCATATAAAAAAAACATTAAGCAGATACGCATCCTGAATCATAGCCACGGTGATAACATTTGTAATAAACCAAACCGTTTGTAAATCTGTGTAAATTTGAGCAAGTTATGAGTATTTTTGTTTGAGTTGATCAACAGCTACCACAGAACGTACTGTACTGTAGAACTGCAGCAAGATGGCCGCCTCGAGCCATCTAGCCTTTATGTATGTCTGTATGGTTTCACCTAGCCTTGTGTTCTTCACTTTTCTGTTCTGCCAGCCAGGGAAAGTGTCTGATTGGCTACGCTGGCGCTTTCTGGCCTAAGGGGGAAGGTACTACCGTACTATGCACCTGTTGTTGCAGCTGTCAATCACTTTGACAATCTGCCTGAAGCTCACCTGTTCCACTAACACCCGTCTAATCCAAGCCTTTCATTGACTCAGGTGTACACTGCCAGCCAGTTGCTGTTTAACATTGCTTGCTAGTTGCTGTATGTATCTATCTATTAATCTGCATCTTTTTTGTTTGCTCGCTTTTGCCTTCATGTTCATCTTGCAAAAGTTTATCAAATTGCCTGCAGCAGTCTGTGTCTGCTCCCACATGTCTGCATTGGTGTGTGGATATTGCTTGCAATCTCACGATAGATATGTAGTATCACGATACAGAGGCCGCGATACGATATATATCGATATGTATCTATTATACGTTTATTCAAAATAATGACCATGTTGCATAAAAACAATAAAACACTTTCAGAACCCACAGAGATCTTTAAATCTAAATAAAATGTCTAAACATCCTAACAAGGGGTCTGGGAAGGGAGTGCATTGCAACTTGCAAGGGGGGCTTTAACGTTAAACAGAGGTACGTTTGTCAACATTGCATCACCCAGATAATTCATGGCGTTTATTGCCGTATCGATACAGCAGCCTTCTCGATCGATTCGATCTATATATTGCCATATGGATTAATTGAATGCCCCACTAGTGGCTGTGTGCATGTGTCTGTCTACTTTAACTTCTTAGAAGTTATCTCACAGGATGGTTTATAAAGAAACATGTGTAGCATACTAGAGAATGCAGCAGTGAGCTATATATGAAGTGCAAACGATAGACCTTGTGCTGCAATAAATACGCATTTCCACTCTCAGTTTGGCATTTTTGAGTGGTGCAACCACTCCAAGGAACAGCAATGTCCGTCCTCACCTATGTGACTGAGTACCAGTAGGGGGAAAAGTGGCGCTGTTGTGCCAGAAACAGAGAGATAGTGTTGCACTGTTGCCTGCTAATTACAGAGAGAGAGAGAGGCAGGGGGAGAGGGGAGTCGCACCACTCAGTTCACACGGGTGTGATATTTTTATTTCAAACAATCAGTCATGCACCTGTCGCCTAGTGAACCTCATATGAGCTTTGAGTTTGGTGGCTCTGTAATCTGTTTGCCTTGGAGCACCTGTGGCTCCTCTGAGATTCAAACCTTTATCGCTCCACATATCTTGCCGATTGCAACTAAGACATTGATATTCTCTTGCAGCTGATAGCCGATCTACAAGCTCACAAGGTCAGCTATTCTATAAGTATAAGTTAGACTTTCTGGATACTCCGAGGAGGAGGCAGTACAGTCTGCCTCCATTTTGAAAGCCACAATCCTTGCACACATCCAGACTTCCATATGTGAATTTGAGATTGACATATTTCACAATCCCCACTTGGTGGTGTCTTATTACAAAGCCTATTTATTTACTGCCTGTTTTTAATAAGGGGCAACCAATAACTCAAATTGGCAGCCCATCCATCTCGCTAATATTAAGGCTAAGCTAATCATCATCAACATTGCATCACTTTGTGTAATGATGATCAGTGAAATTCCCTGCAGCCACATCTGTGAGATTTCCATATTTTTCCACATACCTCAAAGCTGCGCTAGTTATTGAAAGCCTCAAGCTTGTGTGCACCAATATTTACTGTACCTATTGCTGTCAAAATTAAAACATTAATGATTGAGACCTAGGGTTTTGTATGCCCAGTCATTTGTTTCTAGTAAGTGACCAGGAAATATCAGACAGAAAGACTCAAGTCATTGGCGTTCTAAATTAACACCATTAACAACAGTTGTACAATACGCCTATTAAATGAAAAGCTCTGTAGACGGTAGTAGTTTTTATTTTCTATTACGTTACTAGCCTGGGGAACCAGCCTTGCATCATCCTCGTCCCCTGCCGGCTGTGGTGGAGCTGCGGGGAGTGCGGGCACGGTTTTCCGCATGGCTCTCAAACGCGATGTGCCTAGATTCATCTCGTGAGTTGTGGACTCGTGTAGGCATATTGATTTTGAGATGTTTCCTCAATGTGGACGTGGTGCAACTGGTACAAGTTGCAACAACCTTTAATTGCAGGGAACTATAGCATCGCATTTATTGCACTTTGCGTGCTCAGCCTCAGAGTCATTTCCCTCTCTGTTAACCACACTTTGGAGATCTCTTCGACATACTGTCCCACTCGCTCTGCGGCGGTGACCAGTTGCTGAATGCACAGAACAGTGGGCGTATCCTCGCCGACCCCACTCACTCATGTAGGTGGGGTGACGTCACCCCAGGCTCTGCTTGTATGTATGCACAGACACAGCAGAGCTAAATGACGACTGATGAGAACCGTTTGGGGAACCGTTAATAAAAAAACGATGGAACCAGCTCCGGATCCGCAATGTCGAAACCGGGTCTGAAATGGACCCGGTTCCGAATCCCAACCCTAGTAGCGGGTTAGGTTTGCTCCTCTACTGTTGACCGCTACAATCAAATCTAGTCCTACTCTTGACCCCCCTCCAATTGAGATAAACATTAGGAGACTGGTACGGTGGGTGTCTGTAGACAGGATTCAATCCTAGGCGTATGATTGGTTTTGTTTGTGTCAACGTCATGCAAGGGTTTTTACCTGATGGTGGAGTAGCCATGTTATTGTTGAGTTGACTGTAGTGTAGACTAGTGTTGCACGGGTCAGGGTTTCTTATGACCCGCGGGTCCCGCAAGTATTAATAATTTGACTCATCTCAGCCCGCCCTGCACCACCACATCAATTTTCACAACCCACCCCATACATTAAATACACTGAATCATTAAATGCTGCTTTTATTCCGTCAAAAAGGTGCTTGCCTAAAGCTAATAATGTCACTGGCAAGCACGCAAGGTCCAGGGTGTTACACGAAAACCTGGCAGTGACCTATCACCAAAGCCTTGCAGTCTGTGGTAGTTGGGTATAATAATTCTACCGTATTCAATGGATCAAAACATTTGACGTAACACGCCTACTGCCTACATTCATTTGTCACACTTGTGCATGTTACCTTTTAGTAAGGCCGACCATGGAAGTATTCACAGTCGCACTGTTTTTGGATTTATTGGTGATAGTTATAGGAGGAGATCAACGTCATTGCAAAATAGCCATGGTGAAGCCCAGCTGAGCACAGAACAGCTCCACACAACAGTCCAGTATGCTGCGGTGCGCACTCTTGATTTGTTTACCAAACTTCCACGCAGGACAAGTAAAATCCCCTTATACATGATTTAACCCGCCCCAACCCGCCTCGCCAATAAAGTTAAAATGTCTTCACTACGCTCTGGCCGCCCCACCGGATCCCGTGGGTTACAGGTCATCCCGTGCAACACTAGCCTAGACCACTGTTGTCTCAGTGTGTTTCTGGGTGGGGTCCTGTTACACTTCAAATAGTCTGACTGTCTGTGAAGTGGGTTTGTAGTGCAGCTCTTGGACTATGGCAACCACATGACTCATGTCCTCTCGTTCCGCTCCCTGGAACCGGCCCGTCACCCTGGACGCGTTCCTTTGGCTCTGGAAGTTCTGGGGACCCCCACACGGAGTTGCACAACTCAGTTCACACTGGTGTGATTTTTGACTTGAGAGCTACTTTCAAAATAACAAGCTCAACAAGATCTACCCACAAAAATAAATATATGAGAGAGAGAGAGAGTTGTCTGCTAATTCCCCCACACAGTAACTCTGTAATTTCTCGACTGTTTCGGACACGGGGCGGCTCGCCGGAACCGGGCCGGCACCCTGGGCACGTTCCTGTGGGTCTGGAGTCATGGAGTTGCACCACTCAGTTCACACGCGTGTGATTTATTTAAATTATATATATTATATATATGTGGTCTACCACTTTGTGATCTACTGGTAGATCGCGATCTACCTTTTGGGCACCCCTGATTTAGAATGTAGGTATATGTCTTTATAGGCTACTTGTGTATGTATTATATGCAGCAATCAATACTCTTGGGTATTGATAGTGTGTGTGTGATTAATTGTGCCACAATTAGTGTGCACACTACAGGTGATCGATTATTGTGCTGCCATAAACCAACAAGAACATGAGCTCTGATTGGTTGTCATCGGTAGGAAGGAGGACCAGATGCTGTACAGTATATTATATCATAAACATTAGTGGCCAGTTTGGTCTGTTTTTAAGAACGGTCTTGTATCTGTTCAGCTAGTTATAATAACACACTGGCAGGCCGCTGTTTGACCAAAGGGAGTGTCTCCTTTGATATCCACTGACAAAGCAATGGTGTGTGTGTGTCCAACAAACAGTAGGTCTTTCTGCTCTGTCTGAACAATAGTAAACATACCACATGGTTCTTGTACTTGACTTGACCAATCTGTCAGTCAAATATTTTAACTCTGGCTCAATGAACCCATTCTGGACGGGAACCCCTTTTGGTGTTTTAAACATTGTTATAATTTAGCTATTGAAAAATAGCAGATCTACAAGCTCATAGCGCGCCACCGAGTGGCACGCTACGAGCTTGTAGGTCTGCTATTTTTGAAAAATCGTGAAAATATTTATTTCAGAAAACTGGAGAATTTAGAAGATTTTTTAAAAGTTTTGAGGTCAGGCCTAAATGGGTTAAAAGCAAAGCAAAGCAAGAGACAGTATATGAATACCGACTGTAAATTGAATGTGTAATATGTAACTTTTTCTGCTGAAAACGTTGTGTGGCTTCACTTGTTTAAGGATGCCTGGGACCCTTTAAATCCTGTCTACAAGATGGATGGAGATTGGATTGGAGAACGGCAAAAGGAAGCGAGTGATGCAATCTTGAATAATATATAAGGAGCTTGTAACTGTGACAAAACAAACCTGCCTCTGTTTACTCAATTTGATCTGTCCCAACACCACGTGGACCTTTCTGAATGGTTTAGAGCCATTTTAAATTGAGTGCAAACTCTGCCCATGCTGGTACAGGACATGAATGCCCGCCCGGTAACCCTTAAAATGAGTGTGCCCATTGAAACATGTTCTGGGCTGAGCTTTGTGTCCCTATGTTCTTGACTACTGTAGCTAGGGGGCTTTACTGAGTGTGTCTGTGGGTCTCCGACCCCACACAGTCATTGTCATTCGCTCACAAAATAGTGATTGGCTGGTATAGCATGCATTCCCACATGCGACCCCTTTTAGACCAAAACATATGACATTTTCCCAGGTGGGGAATTGAAACTTATTCTTTTATATATCTAATATTTATATCTATAATATCTGTATCTGTCTAAATTGTTAACATAATTATTTGTGGGGAAACAGGAATACTTTTCCATATTGGTACAGTACAAAGCGTTCATATGAGCAATAGGCCTATTCAGGGAAAGTAAAGTCATGTGTTTTTAGTACATGGACATGGAGATCAGCCTTCTTTTTTTCCCTTTTGTGTGTGTGTGTGTGTGTGTGTGTGTGTGTGTGTGTGTGTGTGTGTGTGTGATATTCAAGTGCATGCTGCATAGACATGAAGGCGACAGTGTTTTCTTGACTCCTCAACAGTAGTATTCAATGTCCCAGTCTCACACCATTACTTTATAGAAGCATCAACCCGCCTTTAAAGGAAAGTGTCACCAGCAGCATCCAAGCATACACTGAGTACACCATTTTGTTGTCGGTCCATTGCTTTTCAGGAGTTGATCCATGGATTGTCCTCCCTCCGGCAGTACTTAGAACTGTCTGTGACTGATGTTGAGACCACTGGCTGCCATTAGTAGGCTAAATGTTAGAGAGTGCTTGTCTTATTAGCAATGGGGAGTCTATTGTAGTTGCTGTAAGTCATTGACCTTCAACTGGGCCTAAAGGTCACAGCAGTTTAAATGCCACTAGGATGTTGAATGCTCAGTCAGCGTTGAAAGCTCAGTGGAATAAACAGAGCCAACTGCCTGAGCAGAAAATGTAATTAGACTTTGTTGTCTGCCAAGTTCCAACCACTGTGGCCACTGGCCAGTTAAGTCAAAATGTCAATATTTCACTATTTTGGATGGTGTCTGCTAGAGCGGTCAAAAACAACAGCTAGAGCCGGGTCTTTCCAATTTGCCTGTTGGTTAACGTTTTGTGCCTATTTCCCACCCTGATCATCATTCTGTTAATGTTTGTGCCTCTGCTGCTCTGTTGTGCAGAGGCGTGGCTATGCGGGAAAAACAAGTGAGCAATCCACTTGTCCCTGCTTGTACTGTAGGTCCAAATCCACAGCACATTCTTTATAAGTTTGTTGAGCCGAATCGAAACTGACTGTTTTGTCATGATGTCAACTTATATTGTTGTGGCAGAAAAAGGTTAAAGCCAATGACTTTGTTATTCAGGCAGAGAGAAACGAATACTAACCAGTTGGCTGTGTCAATTCAGTCTTAAAAAAACTTTTTTTAACATCACAAAGTGCTGTATAGAGTAGACAGACAGACAGACAGACAGACAGACAGGGGTAGGGAGGGACGGACAAAGCTGGGCATTGGAGTGCTGCACCCTATGGTTGCACCACTCAAAGTCTATGAGAAATTCATTTTGCTATAGCCTTAAGACATGGAGGAGTCTGTGTGTTAGTGTTTTGCATGGGCTGTGACACTAGTACTCCACATTTGTATCTTTTGCACTCTGCCTTATCTTCTCTCAACTCTTACCTTGTCCTGTCTTCCCTCTGTCTTTAATTACCAAACACAGCTGTACAAAGTAAGAACGGACACAAATGCAAACATATGGCAGATATAGACCTAACATTATGTTAGAAGCTTGTGCGTTAGTGTTTCTGTCCATAGTATGTTATTGTGTCCTGTTTGTTTGCTGGGGGATTCCACTTGGTGTCACCTTCCTTCTAAGCTCAGCATTACAGACAGACCATGAAGGACATAGTCCAATGCAAACAAAAGAGAACAAAGTGGTTTTCATATATGAGGCCAGAGCTTATGTGTATTTGTTGCTTGTGCTTCTGCTGTACATGCTAATTGGTTCGAGGAAACATGCACTTTGGAAGATTTTACTTCCTCCACTGCACTGTGCTGCGAACTCTCCCTGTATTTCACATCAGTCAAGGAAAGCGTGCGAGGGTAGATAGATTATTTGTTATCCTAGAGCCAATACTGTTTAGCATTTTTAATCCATACACAGGGGTTGACACTGACACTAAGGGTTGCCCACCTGCCCCTGGCAGGTAAATTAAACCTCGGGCAGGTGGAGTTTGCTTTCAGGTTGCCCGACCACCAGGCAAGTGCTCGTTTGAGAAACGCAACACGAGATATCTGTCTAAAAACCTGAACGTGGCCAGAGCGCTGTGTCTTCTGGTATATTTCATGTTATTTCAGGCTTTCTAAGTATTTTTTAACACATTTATTGACGGATTAATACTAAAACACTGCCTGTGTTTTTCACAAACCTTTGAAGAATCACCGATCGTGACCATTGCACGACGTGTGCCTTAAAATCGATCAAATGTCCTAATGCCGTAATAAATATAAAATATAAAAAATATTCCACAATCGCCAGTGTTAATAATAATATTTTTAGAATCCAAATTGTAATGGGAGGCTGTGGCTCAGGAGGTAGAGCAGGTCGTCCAATGATCCCTGGGTCGGCGGTTCGAATCCCGGCTCCTCCTGTCCACATGTCGAAGTGTCCTTGGGCAAGACACATTGCCTCCAATGAGTTGGTAGGTGTGAGCTTTGCCAACATTGGTGTGTGAATGTGGGAAGTGAGGGCGCTGGCGTCGACTGTTCGCCGCTTCACCTCCCAATGTATGAATGAATGAACCATTGTAAAGCGCTTTGAACACTTGGAAAAGCGATATAAAAATGCAGTTCATTATTATTATTATTCATTATAATACCTGAACCTCTCCTTCCTCCCTCCCTGCAGGTCTGATGCTAGGCCGCAGCCTCGCGCTCTGTCCCCTGCTGCCGTCACCACCACCATGTTCACCAAAAAGAAGAAGTCTCGCATCCAAATCTCAGCGCCATCCAACTTCGAGCACCGCGTTCACACCGACTTTGACGAGCAGGAGCAGAAATTTGTGGGCTTGCCACGGCAATGGCAATCCCTGATCGAGGACACAGCCAAGCGGCCCAAGCCCTTCATCGATGCCTCCGTCATCACCACCGTCGAGCCACGCAAGGTGTGTGTGTGGGTGGGGGTCACGGGGTCATCAGTACGGGTGTAATTCAAAAACATACAATAATCTGAGAATCTTAATTTCCCTCAATGTCTAACATAAAAATCTATATTTTGCTGATATACAGAAAGAATACAAAAGGCATATTATATTCCTTAATCAAAAATGTACAGTATTTGACCATTTGAGATACAGGGCCAGGCAATTGCATCTTTTATGAGGAATACAATTTAATTAAAAGTGCACTGTCTTGTCTGTCACATCACATGCAAAAGCATGTAGAATCAACATTGACTGGACAGTTTGCGAGCCAGTCCCAAAGCTTTGGCAGCTTTTGGCTTGTGGTTGCTTTTAACTGACCATGTGCTTGTATCTGTGTGTGTGCGTGTGTCTCCAGACCATTGTGCGTGGCAGTAAGCTGGGAGTGGATGGCTCTCTGACATGGCTGCTGGACGAGTTTGACAACATGTCTGTGACTCGCTCCAACTCACTCAGACGAGGTAGCCCCCCTGTCCAGCCCCGGCGAGACTCTGGCTCCTCTGGAGGACAAGAGAATGGAGATCCTCACCACAGACACCCACAACCACACACCGACAGGTAGGTACCAGGAAACATGCTAACGAGTAACGCGACACCTATAGAAACACCGATGCATGGGACTATAGTAAGGTTACCACTCAGATTGCCAGCCAATCCACATATTGTCCCATATATGGGGCGGCAGTGGCTCAGGGGTAAAGTGGCAGGTAGAGCAGCCGAATGGGAACCGTGAGGTTCCCATTCGATCCCGGGCTCCAAGACTCTGAACCCTTAATTGTTCCCAATGTGCAGGTTGGTGCCTTGCATGGTTTCCTCCGACATCGGTGTATGAATGGGTTACACAATCTATATAAAGCGCTTTGGATAAAATGCTATATAAATGCACCATTTACCTTTTGTATATATTAAGAATTGGCAAAACAAAGTTTTGTTAGCCTGCTAGGATGTAATTTACATAATTATGTTGTTTGTTCTCTCAATATGAAAACTATATCCTGTACTGTATGCTGTCAATTGCATAGAGATTCACTGAAGGAACTAACACTATAATGTGTTGGATCACAAATTGCCAGCGTGTATCTATATTTTACTATTGCAAAAAATAACAAACAAAACTTCATTAGTACAGCTGTATAGCTGCTGTCATTGATAAAACACAACTCTACACTAGTATGCCAGATGGATACAAATCTAAAGACAAGCCAGAGTCGATACAATACCCTACCCTTTTCTTGTCTCTGTTGTCCCTCAGAGATCGACCCAGACCGGATCAAGGAGGGGACCGCGGGGACCCCCGCCAAGGACAGCGCGCAGTTCGGCCACCTCAGAGAGACGATCCCGTCGCGGGTCGGCCCCAACAGCAGCCCCGCGGCCAGGAGCCCAGATCCCACAGGGAGAGGCCCGGGTCTGGACCCCCACCTCCTCCCCATAGAGACAGAGAGCCCCGGGAACAACACCAGGTAACCATGGTACAACACCTTGGTAAAATGGATGTCACAATTGAGTATCTCTCCCTGAATCTTCAGTCTCCGTTATTTTAACCACATGAACACTAGCGATGCGTCAAATTGGTATCATTTGAAAATAGCAGATCTGCGGCAAAGATATTTGGTGTAGGTGGAAATAAGGAAGGGCCCAGTACAGACCCCTGGGAAACCCCAGTCAATGACATACAGATGCACACACACACACAGAGGAGTGCCCTGATGTGTAATTGATTAGCTACACCTGGCCAAAGATTACACTTCAGAAATGGCTGGGTTATTGAATTTGCGAATTTGCTATTCCATTTGTTTCCCCCCACAACTCCTCTTTCCTTTACACCCACCTTGTCTTTCCGCCCGTCCTATCCCTCTGGCCACCATTTCTGCCCTCTCCCCCTCCCTACATCTTTCCCTCATGTCTTCCTCTCCCGTCCCTCTCTCCAGGACCCAGTGGTTCGTAGGGAGCAGCAAGGTGACCGGAGGCCCAAGTCCAGCTACACCGGACGGGACGGCAGCCCTCAGTCTCCCCGGGACAAGAGGCCGCTGTCTGGGCCCAACATTCGAACCCCCAACCTGCCGGTCACAGAGGGGGTGATGAAAACGGCTCAGCAAAACACCCGGCCGTTTAACACCTACCCCAGGACAGACAGCGAGGTTGGACGCAGCCCCACGGGACAGGTATACATGAGAGGACAGACTAGACTGCATTGATTGAAATAATAGATTCATGGTAGTCTCTCGAAACAGACTGTTGACAGTTTGAGGCATTAAACTAAATGTCCACCTCACCCCCACTTCGTTTAGCTCACATAAATCAATCCAAATTAGACTAAGCATATACACAGCTTGTGCTGAAATGGAGAAAATATATTGTATTTATAAACTTTCATGAATAGAAATGACAAATAATGACAACTTCCTTTGAACCGCTTTCAGGGGGCATATTTTCAGACTGTATAGCTTTTTAAGATGTGCAATAGTTGGCTGGCTTGAGAAACAAGATCCATAGTAACACCATTTGATATAAAACTGCTACTTCATAGTGCTACAGTGGCCTGACAAGCAGCACTTTCTAGGGCAGATAAGAATATAAAGACAAACATCTTCCATCCAGGTCATTTCAAGACTGAACAAGACACTAAAGACAAACACTAAGGTGGTATTATAGGGAGCCAGACAGGCAGATAGACGGCTGTGTTGTACATGTTGGTGTTTTTTTTGGTGTGTTTTTTTTCTTTATCATGTGATGGCGTTGAATAGTGTTGACAAGAGATGTTCTTACAATACTTATGCCAAGGTATAACACATTTTTGGCTGCGTGCCAAAATGTGCTGCCTGTGACAACTAATTAAGTGCCTGAAGGGCATTTCCATTAGTGCTGGTAATCCGTCCAGGTATTACCATACAGGTATATCTGCGTGCCTGTGTCAAAGATGTCTCACTCAAGGATGCACTCAACAACTTCTATGCATGGTTTGAGGCACTGCACACTGAGCTCTGCCAGACAACCAGGTGTTCCGTCTGTCCCGCCGAGCAGGTGTTCAACATTGCTTGAAAACCACCTCCATCCGACTGCTGACTAAAAGGTCTGTAATGTCTGACCTCAATGACTACCACCCTGTAACATTGAACCCATCACTATGAAGTGCTTTAAGTGGCTAGTCCTTAAAATCATCAAATCCAGTCTTCCCGCCTCACTTGACCTCATGCCGTTTGCATATCGCACAAATTGCTCCATTGAGGATGCATTCTCACATGCTATCCATCTGGCCTTAACTTATTTGTGCCAGAAAAACACACGAACGCTCTTCATGCACTTCAGTTCAGGTTTTAATTCCGTCATCCTTCAGCAGCTAATAGGAAAGCTCAATCGTCTGGTACTCAACACCACCCTCTGTAACTGGATCCTGGATTTCCTCACCAGCAGGCCCCAGTCAGTACGGATTGGCACCAGCAGTTCTAGCACACTGGTTCTGAACAACAGCCCTCCCTAGGGCTGTGCACTCACTCAGCACCCTTCAGTTCACACTACTGACCCCACAACTGCACTTCTTGTACAAACCACATCACTACGTTTATGGATGACACCACTGTTGGATGGACCTCATCGGTGGCAGCAATGAAACATCCTACAGAGAGGAGGTGGAACAACTGTCGGAGAACAATAATGTATCTAAATGTCGACAAAACAACGTTGATTGTTGACTTTAGTTTAGAAGGTCCAGCCCTGACTACTTCCCCACTGTACATCAAAGGGCTCATCATGGAGGACGTCTTCTGGACCCCCAACACCAGCTTTCTGGTCGGGAGATCCCAGCAACAACTGCACTTCCTGCGGTGGGTGAAGCAGCAGGCCCTCAGCCCCTTTCGACAGTCATCTGTGTCTCTCTCCCTTCCATCGAAAAGATTTTCCACACATGCTCTGCTTGGAACGCATTGCGGAGGACCTCTCACACCTCTCACACATGCTTTTTGTCCCTCTATCATCTGGCAGGAGGTTCAGAAGCATCCTCACAAACACTACCAGGCTGTGCAACAGCTTCTTCCCCAGGCTGTCAGAATGTTGAACTCAATGCTGCCTCCATCTTCTTGTCTCACCCTGGTCCCCACCCCACCAGTAAAACTAAGGGAACACTGCACTGTAGATCAACTTTTAGCTTTTTTCATCTCCACCAGCCGAAGGCATGGGGAGAGTATCTTTTACACTCCGTCCGTGTCCGTCCGTCCGTTACCAGTTAATCTCCGGCACCGTTAACCCGGTCGATGCTAAACTTTGCACACACTCCCTGGATGCCAACAATGAACCTCTGCCCCAAATTTTCCAGAACGGCCTGTTATAGCACCACCATAAGGCAGCTTTTCACCATTTTGACCTAAAACTGCACCGATCTGCCTGAAACGTTGCATGCACACTCCCTAGAGGCCAAGGACAAACCTTTGACCTGCATTTTTCACATCTGCTTTTTATAGCGCCACCAGGAGGCAGACTTTTGTAAAACACATTTTTTTATATTACTTCTCCAGATTTTGTCCAAAATCCCGCAAATCGTTACACAGATTCTCTATAGTCATGAGCTCAAGACGGATCTGTCCGATATTTCATATTCCATCCTAATTGGCTAACATTGGCTTTCAAAGTTTGCAGGATTGACCTGCAAACTTCAAGAGCTTCAAATCATGAACGCAGCGTGCAATTTACGGGAAATCTTTCACGCATTTTCCTACTAGGCTGAGGAATATATCCCACCCTTTTCACATTGGCCTGTTATAGCGCCACCAACAGGTGGATTTTTGCAAAACAATTGCCATCAAAGGTGGCACCCTTTTCACATTGGCCTATTATAGCGCCACCAGGATGCCACAACCTGACCTGGCCTGTGCCCCTTAGGGGCACTTTTTCTAGTTCTACTATTATGTTATTTATTTATCTAAAAACATATGGCAACTTTGCACATTGTACTTTGTTATTGTGCTTTTTTTATTGATACGTTTTTTTTGTCTTATTGAGCGTCCACTCTTGAGTGTAGTTTTTAATGACCATAATGTCTAATTAAAGGTCTTGGGAGAAATGCTATTTCATATGCTGTGTAGAGTTGGGACGGGCCTGGGGTAGACATCAGCATAATATAACCCTAGCAGGGATTCTAGCTAGACAGAAAGGCAGGTGAATTGATAGATGAGTGAATTGGTAGATTAGCTCTTACCACTTTGTTTACTACCTTGTTTGTGTTTAGCTGTGCTTGTTGTTACTTTCCCTAAAGGTTTACTGCCAGTGATACAGTAAGTGGTTCTGAGTGATAGCATGGTAAATTGGTAATAGACAAATCCATAAGGATGTTGTTCTGTTGTTCAAATCCATAAGGATGTTGTTCCCTGTGCTGTGTATGTGCTATCGGGATGATTCTTTTGACCGCTCTCTTTTCTCCCTGTTCCAGCCTGGCCGGCACCACGAAGGCCCGCCTCAAAACGGACCCTCGGCCGTCTCAACCCATGGCTCCTCTGCCGCAAAACCCCCAGTGAGCCACCCGCACCCCCACCACACGTCGCACCCCACCCTGGGCCCTGCGCCCTCCCAGCAGCAGCAGCCCCACACGCCGCACCCTGGCATCCCTGCCCCTCGGCCCCCTCAAGGACCCCCTGCCTCGGCCCCGGGACCCACCGCTCCACCTCAGGGCCGCTCGCCACAGAGGGAGCCCCAGAGAGTGTCCCACGAGCAGTTCAGAGCGGCCCTGCAGATGGTGGTGGACCCAGGCGACCCACGGACATACCTGGACCACTACATAAAGATAGGGGAGGGCTCCACGGGCATAGTGTGCATCGCCACAGTGAAGAGCACAGGCAAGCTGGTGGCAGTCAAAAAGATGGACCTGAGGAAGCAGCAGCGCAGAGAACTCCTCTTCAACGAGGTATGAGATTATGCACTGTAATCTCACAACTACGACTGCAACTATCAATTATCTTATTAGTGATTATTCCATTGATAGGGGTCCTCGAAAACTGTTGGTGTGATTTAATTATGTTTCGGCACTGCACATCCCCGTGTCATATGGCACACACACGTCAAGATTTAGGCCGCTCGGTCACACCGCAAGTTATGCCCGGGACAGGAAAAAAGACACAGTTACACAGTTTTTCGTGAATTAATAGATAAGATGCCTTGACGTAGAGTAGACGTAACATTTTTTTGAGGGGCACTAGCCCCTCCTATGCCCAGCTTTGTGTGTTTGTGTGTACCCCATAGCGATGATTTGATTGGCTGAGCAATGTGTGTACCCCATAACGATGATTTGATTGGCTGAACACAGAAAGTGCTGTATGAGGATGAGAGCGTCCCTCACTTCACACGAGTGTGGATCTTTTTTTTACTCAATGCAGTGGCATAAATGTATGGGTTCTGTAATAATGATGACATGCTGCTCATCACCACGGTGACCAACAGGTGGTGATCATGCGGGACTATCACCACGACAACGTGGTAGAGATGTACAACAGCTACCTGGTAGGAGACGAGCTCTGGGTGGTCATGGAGTTCCTGGAGGGAGGGGCCCTGACGGACATCGTCACTCACACCAGGTGAGTAGGCTTGGGATCCTTGGGGATTTTAACAATGGTCCGATTCCTTAACCCATTCAGACCTGAAGTAGAAATAAAAAAAATGTTCACTCTGAAAGAATATATACCTATTCAAAGATTTGTGCTGCATTTTTACCATTTTTCAAAAATAGCAGATCTACAAGCTCATAGCGCGCCACTCGGTGGCGCGCTATGAGCTTGTAGATATGCTATTTTTCAATAGCTAAAGCATAACATAATGCTAACACCAAAATGGGTTAATGGTTCCCTTCTAATATTCCCTCGGGGACCACCAGTGGTCCTCGAGGGCGTTCCAGGTGGTCCCCAGCCATATGGAGAGTTGTTTAGACTAGAGCGTAACATGAAATATGCTCTCAACCGTTAAATTATTGTTAAACATCTGCATCAGATTTACAATAAGTCTACACACAATTAGAGAATGCTGAAGAATTGACATTTTGATCAACGTTTGCCTGTTGTCTCTCCTAATGGTACCACATCAACACAGCATGGAGTTGTGGACAAAATCTTATCCAACGATAAACTATTCATTAAGTTTTGGATCTGAAAGGCTAAATCTCAATGGTGATCTGTGGCTCAAATGCCAAATAAATGATGGCCCTTGATATGAAAAGGGTTGAAAACCACTGCTATAGGGTATTCATTTCCAAATGGGCCCTTACAGGTCTGTAACTCTTGAGTCAGTGTGTACAAATGGAACCAAATTAGTTCCATTTCTACCAGAGTTATGGTGGTCCTTGAAATTAAAAAGAGTTTGAGTACCACTGTTTTTTGTAATTGTTTAGCAGATGTGAAGTCTAGCCAACTGGTATAAGAATTACTGAGTAACACTGCATCTTGAGAGGAGATCTGTTTCTAAACTGCTTTACATCTCATTCTTGTGTGGCAACTGTGTAGCATGTTACCACCACAAGAGGGCAGTATCGTTTCATGTTTTCACCATTGTTGTTAAAACTACTACTGGTCCCTTGTGATTCAGCCAGTGCAGTGTTCTCAAACATTTTCATCTAAAGAACCCCCAAATGGATGGGTATTTGGCTACCTATAACATTACTGGTGTTATTTTTATCCCACTGCTTATGACATCCCCCTGAGTATATAATGATCTATTTTTCTTAACTTTTCCCCTCCCCTCCATATCCCTCCCTCCAGGATGAATGAGGAGCAGATTGCTACGGTGTGTCTGTCTGTCCTGAAGGCTCTGTCCGTTCTCCACACCCAGGGAGTGATCCACAGAGACATCAAGAGTGACTCCATTCTTCTCACCCACGATGGGAGGGTATGTACCCCAACTGCTCTTTCAGAACGGCAAGCCTGTACCCCTAATGCAATCCAAACTACATCCCTGTACCCCACGTTCTCTGCCGTACCCTAAATGCACTCCAAACTGCAACCCTATACCGCAAATGCACTCCAAACTACAATCCTGCACCCCAAATGCACTACAAACTACATCCCTGTACCCAACATTCTCTGTCATACCTAGGGTTGGAATTCGTTAGGATTTTAACGGTTCCGGTTCCTAACGGTTCCCTTAACCGATCCTAATATTATTTTTTTCCCCCTTTTTTTCTGACATAGATTATGCTTATATTATAACTAACCTAACCAAGTACATAATAAACACAAATTTCATTAATTAAATTATTGAAAATGCACTTTACAATTATGAGGTGGCACTATTATTTAAACTTCACCACCACCACCACCAGCAGCTAGCCACCACAACAATATAATTGTTGCAATTTGTACTGTATATTGCAATTTGTACTGTATATTAAATATACAGTACACATTGCAATAATGATATTGTTTTGGTGACAAATGTTGTCTTCAATGTTCAGATTAATTTAATATGAAGGACCCCTTACCCTAATGGAAACAAGCCATAGTGCTTTCTTGGATTATAAAATCCTCTTAGCAGACCTTTACTTGTATTGAACTGTAGGCTACGTTCCTGTGCTTTTTTCTGCAAACTGTTTATAAAGTAATCAATCTATGGAGGTATATGCACCTAAACGCTGGGCTCTCAACAGTCACGCGATTAATTTAGAGCCAAATCAAAAGCAGTTGAGTTGCTTATAAGTTGTAAAAATAAGTGCAGACAAATTGATTTGGCTCTATAGTTAACGTGATTCGTAAAATATCAGACAGAAAGACGTCGAGTCATTGGCGTTCTAAATTAACACCATTAACAACAGTTGTACAATACGCCTAATGAAAAGCTCTGTACTAGTAGACGTTAGTTTTCTAGACGTTAGTTTTCTAGCCTGGGGAAAGTAAACCAGCCTTGCATCAGATCGTCCCCCGGCAGCTGTGGAGCTGCTGGGAGAGTTGGCACGGCTTTCCGCATAGCTCACAAACGCGATGTGCCTAGATTATTCTCGTGAGTTGTGGACTCGTGTAGGCATATTGATTTTGAGATGTTTCCTCAATGTGGACGTGGTACAAGTTGCAACAACCTTTGCAACTATAGCATCGCATTTATTGCACTTTGCATGCTCAGCCTCAGTCATTTCCCTCTCTGTTAATATAACCACACAGTGTGGAAACACTGTATCTCACTCATGTAGGTGGGGTGACGTCACCCCAGGCTCTGCTTGCATGCATGCAGACACAGCGGAGCTAAATGACGACTGATGAGAACCGTTTGGGGAACCGTTAATAAAAAAACGATGGAACCGGCTCCGGATCCGCAATGTCGGAACCGGGTCTGAAATGGACCCAGTTCCGAATCCCAACCCTAGTCATACCCCAAATGCACTCCAAACTACAACTCTGTACCCCATGTTTGTGGTCGTACCCCAAATGCACTCCAAACTACAACTCTGTACCCCACGTTTGTGGTCGTACCCCAAATGCACTCCAAACTACAACCCTGTACCCCACGTTTCTGCCAAGCACTAACAACAGACATCCTACAACCGTCTACCCCAATATCTCTACAGCACCTGCTTATGCTGCTGTGAGCGTCTACTGTCTTCTACAGAGATGTTAGGGGAGCCTACACTGTAAATACCTGAGTGTACAAAGGTTACATTGGTACACTCTTGAATTACAAAAGGGCTAAATTACCATTGATGATTTTACGGAGTATACTCTTTAATGGTTTGAGTTGGGCAATTAGCTGATGTTTGCCTATTATCGAGTTTTCACCCCTTTTTTGCTGAATGTCTGCCTATTTTAATCAGAATCTTCACCAAGTATGATCTGCCCAAAATAGTGACGTGAGTGTTCATGTGGTTAACACATGGCTTCACTGTGAGAGCTATAGGGGAAGAGGAAATGAGCCTGCGCATGCACGCACACGCACACGCACTCATACACACACACACGCCTCTATTTAATCTGAATTTGAAGTTCTCTGAAGTGGAGTGGTAACCGCAAACTGACTCTCAGCTGAGTGCATAGTCACGTTTACAGCTCATAGCAGACCTAACCTCAACAGCTGTGAGTGACCCAGCTGATGCTGAGTGACTCAGTTATCAGAAACGCTGTCTTCTACTTTATTCAATATTCAATCCTCATAGTTCTTAACAGGTATATATATATATATGTGTACAACAGCTCAGCATGTTTGAGGTTCAGCTGCTGCCTTTATCACACTCGCATGATACAAATCCATCTGATAACAACTGCTCACTTACCGTACCTCCTCCTCTCACACCAACCTGTGCACTATTTATACCATGCAATGACTACCTGTCATTTGTGCTTTCTATTATGCCAACAACCCAGATAATAACATAAGTTGACAAATTAATTCATGAAGGAGTATATACATTTTTTATTGGATGATGTACGACGACAAGAGCGCCCCTCACTCTTTTTTTTTGTCTATATAAACAGCGGCCGTTGCTAGGCAACGCCTTGCTCAGCCCCACCCGGACCTGTAAACGTCCTGGTTTACAGCCCAACAAACGTCCTTATTGTCTCAGAATCTGTGCTGCCTCCGTGCAGATTGATCATAACTGCCATGTTCTGTCCTCATTTCTGACTTCTTCATACATCTCGGTTAGAATATTAACGCTTCTAAAGATAGATCAGATTTACGCTGGCGATGTAGTAATGAAAGATTTCACCTTCCTGTTTGTGGGGGTTTTCAGAGTAAAATCTCCCTCATCTGCGAGTGAGAAAAATACAAGTGCAATGTGAGGAGGATTTCCTGGCAAAACCAGCAGATGTCTTTGAATTTTTGGGGGGGCAAGGCTCAAAATCGTCTTATGGTGACCAACATTTAACAGTTTATTTTTACCTATATTCAAATTTGAGATGTATGTTGTCTGCGTGCGCATATAGTGTGTATATCCTCCATTTCTCGTTTTTACGCTTTCATTTCCTCTTCTCTATTTGTGTCTGCAAGTGACCTCAAAGAGTTCAGACACTGGTAAGCTCTGTCTAGCTACCTTCCCATGCAAGGACAGGTTTTCTCAGAAATGTAAGATGGTGCCCACCCAGTGTTCCACGATTCACACCAGTCAGATGAGTCTCAGATATATGCAGCTTTTAACCTACCGTAATTGCTCCAATTGGAGAGAGAAAAATATCACTCAGAAGGTCTTTGCTTTTCCTCACTGATTTAGTTTACATGCAATAATATTAGTCTGTTCTGTTCGCCTTTTCCTTTTAGGAGAAGCTTCTTTCATGAGCCCTATTGGGCGTCTAACGTCTCCTGCACACTTGCTTGTTTGTTTCTGTAATTAACATTTGCTTGTGCTAAGAAATAAAATAAACTCGTCTCAAACTCAGCAGTTAGTCTCACAGCGATTCAGTATTAATTGCGACCAAAGGTCGCAGGTAACTATGGAATCGTGCGTTTTTCGTCACTCAAAATCCCCATACATAGGGTGTTTTTTGTCACTTAAAATCCCCATACAAGGGGAAAGCCCCCATATATTGTGCCCAGGTCTTGTGACATCATTATGACATCATCAGGGATACACTCTAGACACTGCCCCCGCTGCCACCCTTAGATCTCCATATATGGAGCTGACCTGTTCTGACATTCCATATGTTGATCTGACACCCTGTACACTCAAGACACGCTCCATATATGGCCAGTGCACCTCACCCTTTAGGGCGAGATCGCGCATCTTACTGGTCAAGTGGTCAAGCATCTTACTGGTATTATTATTAATGTAAGATAAGAATAAAATTCCACATAATGTCCTAGTGATGCTAAGAAAAGATTCTGTTTCTGATGAAAAACTCTCTCTCCCCCTCTACCTCTGTCCATTTTGAACTCCTTACAACCCTATTCTTCTTATTTCATCCTCCTTTCCCACCACACCCTCCTTTCAACCATTTCTTACCTCCTTCTGCCTCCATCTCTCTCACTCCATCTCTCCCTCTATTCCACCTTCCACACATGGCCCCCCCATCTGTCCATCTACAGGTGAAGCTGTCAGACTTTGGCTTCTGTGCCCAGGTTTCTAAAGAGGTACAGAGGAGAAAGTCTCTAGTGGGAACGCCCTATTGGATGGCACCAGAACTCATCTCCAGACTGCCCTATGGTCCAGAGGTAACACACGCATGCACACCCCCACAAGAGTTTTCACCCACAAGACCACATTCTGACTTTCCTGTGTGTTTTGGAAAGCCATGATGGTTGAACTCTGACACAACACCCCTCCTCCTCCTCATGTCCAGGTGGACATCTGGTCTCTGGGCGTCATGGTTATTGAGATGGTGGACGGCGAGCCACCGTACTTCAACGAGCCGCCACTCAAAGCCATGAAGATGATCAGAGACAACCTACCACCAAAACTCAAGAACCTACACAAGGTGCGACAAGAGGAACACAGACACTTTTCATTCATTGTTTGATTGAATACTTTATTAAACACATTAAGGATAAAAGGATAACACAAAAGACCCCGGGGTGGGTGGGGGGGTATTGTTTCCATTGTGCTGCGACTTGTTGGTGCTATTTTCGGTGCACGACTTTTTGGTGCAAGTATAAATCCCTCTTTAGAGTCGTAAGTTGTAAAGTGAGTTACGTTAATTACAAAATAATATAATATCTTAAAATGATATATACATTTACATATACTCATTTGGATGGAACACTGGAACGGCTTGGACTACTTTTTTATTAATAAAGGTACTTTTGTATTAAAAGTGCTAATAAAACAAGTTAGACTGACACTTGGATGTTACTACATCTTCCTCAGAATCATGGCACTGAGAAAGATGTGCTAGGTCTTATTAGCATTTGTCTTAAAAAGGCTGCTCTGTGCTCCGCTGTGTTCTTACATGTTTTCTGTCGCCGTGTCCTACTCCTGTGGCGCACTGGACCTGCCTTAACCCATTTTGGGCGGGAACCCCTTTTAGTGTTAGCATTATGTTATGCTTTAGCTATTGAAAAATAGCAGATCTACAAACTCATAGCGCGCCACCGAGTGGCGCACTACGAGCTTGTAGGTCTGCTATTTTTGAAAAATCAAAGAACCACTGACATAGAAACTTTTCCAGAAAACTGTCAGGATGTAGAAGACATTTTTAGAATCTGATCTCAGGTCAAAATGGGTTAAAGAACTCCCTTTCTTCTCAACTAATTAGGAGGGCTTTCTTCCTCTCTTCTCCCGACTCGTTCTTTCTCAGGTGTCTCCTCTCCTCAAGGGCTTCCTGGACAGGCTGTTGGTTCGAGACCCTGCCCAGCGGGCCCCGGCCAACGAGCTTCTCAAACACCCCTTCCTGAGCAAGGCAGGCCCGCCCTCCTGCATCGTCCCGCTGATGAGACAGAACAGAATGAGATGAGATCTGGCCACCCTGACACCAAGGCCTCCGGACACTAGAGGGCAGTGTCTCACACGGAAGAGAAGATAATCCCTGCATACACACGAGAGTGGAGGTGTTCGCCTCTTTGCTGAAGCAGTGGCAAAACGCAATGTGGATGGTCAGCGGGGATTTCCTTCTGTGGAGTCAGGAGAACACTTACAAAAAGTAGTACAGTGCGAGCTCTTGAAGTGCAGATTTCAAACTCGGGTGTTCTAGGATTATTTTTTATCTTGTGTCAATTGCTGACAGTGGGGTCTGTATTCTCTGTACGAGAGGTGTGTGTGCGTGTGCGTGTGTGTGTGTGTGTGTGTGCACTCAACAAAATGTTAGTGTGACTTACCAACACTGTTGATGACAGTGTGTTCTGGAGTCCCTCTGCCCCAATGCGCACACAATTGTGCAGACTCGACTCCCAACTGTGGGAAGGGAAGCAGGGTGGGAATCCACAGAGAAGCCACTGGCTGCCTATTTGATTGATTTTAACTAATTTTGGTCAACTTTCTTTTTTGCCGAAGACCTTTCTGGAAAGAAAGCGAAGAAAAAGATCCCTATGGCTATCTTATGTACCATTTGCATTACCTGGATTTGAACTTTGGACTGTTTCTTTGCATCCCTTTGGATGCGTTTATTTGAGCCGAGAGCTTGCAAGCCGATAGGATGATGATGGATGATTCAGGATGATGGATGATTGATGATTCAGCGATATGCAGCGGCCTACAAATCTAGCTGTATTGGACGGTGCAAAGACCTCTGGAAGAACAGACCCCAGATCTCCAGACAACCGGAACTTACTACTGAAGGACAACCTCACTGGTTTCAGAAAGGAGTCATATGGACCTTTTTGTATCCATAGCAACACTAGCTTCCCGTTAACAGACATCCACTAATTCACAAGGTAAACACTGGAGTTGATTTATCTTTTAATAGATTATTCTTTTCATTCTTTTAACCTTTTCATTTTCCTGTGTAAGTAATACTGAACATAGAGAGTTATATCAGTTATGTTGTTCTATTATCTCTATTTTGTGAATTTATTATTTTCTAATTATTTTCCTGCTCTATACAGTGAGATCTAATGATTTTTTTTAAAGCACTGTCGAAGAGAGATAGAAGCTGCACTCCTGGTTGATTCAACATGTGAAAAATGGAATTTAGACGTTTTACTTTGTTTTTTGATTGTTATTTTGTGTGGGTATTTGTAAACTTTTAGAAGAGTCCAGATGAAAGATCTTTGAGCTTTTAACTCAAATGTCGATGTTTTAAGGTGTCATGGTCAAGAGAGCCGTGAGACAGACATTTACATCGACGTGATCCAGAATACAAAAACACAAGATGAAAGTGAGAAAAGGGTCATCTCCAGTTAGACACGAACTCCTGAAAAAGAAATGGAACGAATCACATCCCTGTTTATTTTAACTGCGTTATTTTTTTTAGATTGCTGGAGTTTAGTGTAATACTTTTCGCGTATTAGGTTGAATCCCATGTCACCTTAATTTATTTCCCATTCACCATGTACTCTTCTCACTGACATGAAGTGGGTTCAGCCAGGCACACTACAGAAATAGGTCATTTTGTCTGAGAGTTAGAAAAAAAAAAGGATATTGGCCTCTTCTCTAATACTGTAATTCTGTCTTCATTCTATGTTAACTACCTTTATGCTTTCCTCAATCCTCTCACATACTCTTAGCCACCAGTACAAGCACCAAGTCTGCAAACACCTTTAGTGATCGATCAGTTGCTAATGTGAGGAAGGGCTCTTTTTGTGCTTCTGATGTTCACCAGATAACACATTCATCCAAATTCACTTCACTGCACACTGTCACAATTTAAGTGATCATTTAGACACGAGACGAGACCATTTCCACGATTTTTGGTAAATCCAAACCATGCAGATAAATGGCCTTTTCCAAATCTTGTTTATCTGCACATGTGAGCCTGTGTGCTACGGAGTGTGTGAACGTACAGACACACTTCAAAATACAGACATTGTTACAGCTAGATCAACTCTTGACCACAACAGGTGTTCATACAATGAAAATGCACACGTGGCCTTTTAGCCATGACCCTCTGCTGTATTGTATTTGGAAATAATGCCTAGTGTTTGATTTAATGTGTTTGGAGTACCAAATGGGTGGGGATTAGCACACCAGGACAGGCCAGATGGTGTCAGATAAAAATTTGTCGATTGCAGAGAAGTATATAAAGTCCTTTTCTGTGATTGTCTTAAAGTCCTGGCACTTGCTGTACAGTGTACACTGTATGCGCCCAACCTATCTGTGGAAAAATCAACATTGTGACCCTATTCTGGATTTTCTAAAAAACTTTTGCTATGCAGCTTGTCAAGTTGTAAAAAACTGTTTCATTACCGTGGAACAGTATGCTTGTTTTTTAAGCTGCACAGTGTAGCAATGATAGGAGTGGGTAGTCAATTACACTACAAGGTGAAATAATGTTAAAGGCAACTACTTTCCTCCCAAGTTCTAGACTTCAGTTTCCATTCCTCTGAAATCTTTCTGTTCTCCTTGAAAAATCATTTGTCAATATACCAGAACAAGCCAGAGTAAATGGGCAACAGCTCCATTTGAAAGTCAATAAAGCATCCATTTCTATTCTGTGATCAACAATTTACTAATCTGTGCCAATGCATTTAACCCCAATAGAAATGTACAGTACAATGCAGGTGTAAATCTATAGAATGATTGGTTTTACCCATGTCAGCTTTTGTAAGTACCACAATTACTATAATCCAATTAATATAAAAATACAAGGAGTCGGCAAACGTATATGTCCCTATATACAATACAGTACTGTACATACATACTGTAGCACATGATGCCCACTAAGAATACAATTAACTACCACTACCAATGCACAGGGATGTCATTTGACTTTATGAAAATTGACTTTTTTTAATCCACCTCCTGTTTTGATTGAAATGAGAGTGAATTGATTATCCTTAACGAGGACAAATGACAACCAAAGACAATGAAGCCTTAAGTTGGTTTATACCAAGCATGTTCTCAGTAGAGCTGTGCTTGATCAAAAATAGACTTGGTTGATCCAGCCATCTTATATCATGATGTTTTACTGTTATTTGCATAAGCTCCTCATACAAAACGTAATCAGACATTACACATGGTTTTAAACTGCTGTGTGAAAGTAAATTCTACTGCTATTTTTTAATTGCCAACTCAAAAATGTAAAATGACACTTTCCCGGTTTGAATGGGTTAATCTGTAAACGCAGTACATCCTGTTCTTCAGGCTATTGTCTTCAGGCTAGAATGCAATTCTACAACAGTGTGTAATGAATACTGTTATGGGTGATTTATACTTGGATTCCGCACACCATAACTAGCCAATCTACAAGCTGACAATGCATTGCAGCATGACATAAGCTTGGAGATCTG
This sequence comes from Electrona antarctica, assembly GCF_951216825.1. Classification (NCBI taxonomy): domain Eukaryota; kingdom Metazoa; phylum Chordata; class Actinopteri; order Myctophiformes; family Myctophidae; genus Electrona; species Electrona antarctica. Next base: position 38,203,820 of record NC_136792.1, on the reverse strand, counting down.
CTATTTTCAGTGTGCGACACAGCTCACAACCAAGGCACAAGTTCTTCTGTGTGGTGTGATAGTGCACTACTGTCTTATAGTCATAGTTGAGTGCCTGCATAGCTATAGGTTATACGGTCAACTTGGATTCAGTTAGTTTACTTTTAAATTTAAATTGCAATGAGTCATTTGTACTTTTAGCACACTACACTACTTTTCAAACGTAATGCCCCATGGATCTTTGTAACCGTGGAAGAGGAGAGATTCTAACTCTAAAACCAGTTGGCATCTCAAGTCAGTTGATTTGCATCATGGCCACTCCAGAATGTTTATCCAGACAGCATGGAGAGAGGAGAAACACTAGGGATACAACCAGGCGTCCTGTTTTTCCCCCTGGATTGTCCCAGTTTCAAGCTGTGTCTCGAGTACATGACAAATATCTCTGAAACACTAAAAATTGCCCTGTTTTCTGCCACAATTAAAAAATGTAAAATGATAATAGTTGCATTGACGTTGCCGTTTATCATTCTCTGTTCTAACTAGTCAGAAAACATGAACAATGCATTATGTATCTGAATTCAACACTTGCGTATGTCAAGAACTGTATAAACACTGATACTGTATGACGGTTTGGAGAAAAACAGACAAATGTAGCCCATGTCACTCTTTCAAACTTAAAATCAAAGCATCTGAAATTCTGAATGATGGTCTGTTTGACAATCACTAATAGGTTAAGTCCATTTGTTTTGTGAGATTATTGCATATAAGTCACTCTAATTTCCAATGTACTTACATTGGAGAGAATTTATCACAAGCAAGCTGCCAAATGTGAAGATCAATTCCTTTTTTAAATTATTTAGATGGACTTTTTTTCTTAACTTTTTTTTTGTCCTAGTTTCATGCTTAATGGTGGCACATAAGGTGACAAATATGCTTAGCATTCCTTCCTTACTGTAGCAATAAGCACAGAACACGATGTCATCTGTTTTTATTGATGGCAAACACTCAACAGAATTTAGTTTTTCATTCCAAAAGGACTCATTTGTACCAATTTTGGGGACAAATAAAATATATGTATTACTCCATATTTCAAAAATACAGTAATGTCTATTTTTTTAAGAAAAGGCCTTAACAAAGCTAACAACTGCAATAATATTCCACAGGGAGCCTAACTGATGTCAACAATACATTTGTTATCGTAGATATCCGTTTTGTTTTTTTGTTTTTCGATTGTGAATATTGCATTTTGGAATGAAACTTTCTAGCACTAATGTGAAAATGCAAACTGTTCATTCTGCTGGTGAGTGACTTTACATTCCTGTTGATGGCACTGTACTGGATGTCCTGACCAGGTAGAAGTTGGTCTGAGCATACATGTTCTTAGCTGTACTTCTGTGCATCGGTGTGTGTGTGTTTCTGCCTTAACATTCACATTAGTTTCTTAGTTGATACTGATTCCAATGTGATTTTACACTGACTGTTAACAACAAAAGAACAATTTGGTTATGCGTTACACATCTGCATAAGACCTGAGCAACATTCCTACTTGAACACATCTCGGATATTTGAAAAATATTGGTTTGATGTTTGTTTATCAGGGTGGCAGTTGTTTATACCTGACAAGGTACCTCAGGTTTTTTTATATAGTTGAGATCACTTACAGAAAAATACAGAATTTCCATTGGTTATTGAGTGCCTCAAAGATTTACTTCCTCTGATCAATTGTTTTTCAGTCACACGATGCCTTGCATTGAGAGGGTATTTCATGAAGCATGATTTACCATTTAGTCAGATGACTGCTAACATGGACTGCCAGTCATTGAATTATCCTAATAATTTGCCAAATTAAACCCGGCTATACACAATGTCTGTCAGAACAGCAAGTAATTTAACACCTAAATGAAACGGACCCATTTAACATCTACATATGACTGGTCAAAAATGTCCACTGAAAATCCTCTATTCCCCCTTGCTTCCTGAAATACTCTATTCAAAAATAGTGAAATTCACCGCAAAAAAGTCTCACTCAATTGTTGAGCTGTTACCACTACTAACCAGCCACCCTACACAGAAAATCTAATTATGTACGAAAAAAAGAATTATTCCTATAGTATAGTGACTTTTCTTCTTCTCCTCCTTGTGTTATTGCTGATTTTATCGATCTGTTTCAGTATTGACCGATTTTTTGTTTTCCAGCACCTACACCCACAGCATTTTCTTTTTGTAAATTTCACTGATATTGTAAAAACAAAAAAAGATTCACTTTGCAAATGTTCCTCTTTTTGCAAATACAGTTTGTTTCTAAAATGTGTGAATTGTTTCTGAGCTTACTTAACCACCTTATGAATGATTAACATTATCATTTGTTCTGTATGCTTTTCAATTAAGTTTTATACAAGGACACATATCCATAAAGCCATAGTCACTTCCAGATGTGCTAAATTCAGTTTCAGTATTGTTTGCTAGCAAGCTTTAAGTAGCTACCCCTGGAGCTGACTATAAATTCAGGGTCACATGCATTTTTTCTGTAGGACAGGGAACTTTACATTTTCAACATTGAACTATGTCACTGCTATAAGTGTGGAAATAATAACCCCCCCCTTCTGTTTAGCCTAGAACTGGAGGTGTAGAACTTGTCATGTGATCTGTGACATCACATCGGTGTATTCTGCATGTAGCATTATAGTCAAATTGTGTCTCCTATTATCTTAATTACATTGTTTGGCATTTACGGACAAGTTAACTGTAGCAAAGAAGATTGAAGTTTAATGATGACAGAGGGTTAATATTAATAACTATAAGTAGTGCAGTGAACTACATGTGTTGAGTTATTTGTCTCAAAGGTCAAATCAACCTTCATGATTTCTGGGAATGAACAGTTACCTCATGAACAGATACACTTGCTGCAATATAATTACATAATATATAGCCTATAGTCCCTATACCGATTACCCATTTGGCTGGCCAATTGAAACACTTTAAAGCCTTTTTATCAGCTTGATTACATAATTGCATAGCTGCACCTTTTTTTCTTTCTCAGAAGAGATTATTAACTTCTTTCTCAGAAGAGATTAAAAACTTTATACCCTAGGGGTGCATATTGTGAATGATTATGACTTTCTTTTTTTTTGACATAATTATAATATACAATGTTCTCTTTGCTTCTTTATTTTACAGGCTGAATTTCTTATTCATAGCTTAAATTGGGTCAGGGTACCTTAGTGAACGGCTTCTCCTGGCTATCAGCCACTACCAGATTTACCACACTGGTCAGTCATCACAACTGACCCACCCTGCCTGACCTCTACAACACTAATGGTCACTTGGTCAGCCATCACCTTGTCATTAGCAGAACAGACTATTCTGAGTTTACATCAGCATGTTCACATCATGTATAGGAATATTTACATTACCATTTTTTCCTAATATTACATTTATAACATTTTGGACAAAATAGTCAATTTTACATGGATGTGCCCACTGCCCACTATCCTGTAGGCCCCGCCTATGCATCGTATTCGTATCATAATTAATAGCAGAAGATGATTGCAGTAGCCTATGCAGCTGAGCTGATTGCGACTCTTCTGTGAGCAGTGAGCATATTGCACAGGATTATTTGGAAACCTTTTTATAGCCTACCTACACTTTTTTTTTAAAAACGAGCAGGGGCATGGGTGACCAGGGTGAGCACACTCACACTGGGCCCCCGGCTATTATGAGTGTGCTATCCCATGGGCCATGACGCACATTTGTCTCGGTCAGCGACAGCCAGAGGCGACAGCGACCGCGTGCCATGCTACACTAAACAGAGAGAGAGAGAGAGAGAGAGAGAAGGGAGGGGGGGGGGGGGGGGGGGGGGGGGGGCGAGTACGAACGAGATTGGAATTTCCAGAATATGACGGAATGGAGCGGTGGGTGGGGTTTATGAACACTGGTCACCAATGACAAGTGTGTGTGCGGCCGTCAAACAGCTGATCGATGAGTGAAGCAGGCTGAGAGGAAAAAAGGCTCTACTTGTTGCTTTTGTTTTGTGTGAACCATTCATTTAGCGCCATTGTGGGTTTTTTAACAAGACTAAACGAGTTAACGAGGAGGACTGCCACTGCCTGATCGGACTGGCACCCTAGCATAGCGTTTAAGGTGAGTGATGATTTCTCTGTATTTGGCCCTCCCTCCCCTTTTTTCAATGATCACGGGGACCATTTTAATATTTCTAACAACTTTATACATTTATACAGTAGCAGCTTCTAATATTTGACTTTGCGCGCTCTTGTGGTTATAAAAGTGTTTTGGATGAAAATGATTTCATAAATATGTTATAGGCTATTGATCTTGATGATCGAATCCATCTCGTCGTAGAATTCACGTCTCAGCATCATCGGTCGTTCAATCCACGTTTTTAATAGGCTTCGGGATCTTACTCCCACTGTCGTTAATAATAGCCCACAACAGCATTGAACCGTGTGTGTGTGTGTGTGTGTGTGTGTCATGAACCTTCTCTGATAACACATCTGTTAATGTTATGTCACTGAAGAAGAACCGAGGCTTTAATTTCGCTGAAAGACAATTTCACCACGGTCTTTACGAGATATAGCTTGAGTTGTTATCGACTGTATGCTGATTCGATCTAAAGCGCATGAGAATGAATGAGAACAACGCGCTCTGGAGACGCGCTCTCAACTCAAGATCCTTGAAGAATGAAGATGCAAGATAAATCTGTTTGCCGGGTCATGCCGACTATGTGATTTTCTCCATAGCTCCGAGTCCAGCACAGCTGTCACTGGCAGGTTGTATTCAAATCAAGCATAGGCCTACTTAACTTTACCTGGCAAAGCAGGCAGCAAACTGACTGGGCCTACTGCAAGGTCCCGGGCTCCCTACATCCAACCAGGGAACAATATTTTATTACTCTAGTGTATTTGTTAAAGGTATATTCAGTGATTTCACTTAATTCAAATATCACTTCTTTTTTTGTTTTATTGTGATAATCCTCCATACTATAGAGTGTGCCATATAAGGAGTTCCTCCCTGTCCCCAGTTAACCCCTGGGATCAAAAAACCATGTTTCGTTTTTGGCTAGGTGGCCCAGCCTTCATCCAATCAGGATGGAGAATGGGGCCTTCCGCCAATCATGATCGAGCGGGGGCGGACCTTCGTGTGCATGCTGTTGGCCTGTCGCATGTCCCATTGTCCCCTAGCCTCGGTCCCAGGCTTACTTTTCTGCGAAAAGAAGAGCCTGGTCACAACGTAAGGCAAAGAAGCTATCGGCGGACGTATCCTCCGGAACATCCATCAGATGTATTTCCCCCGGATACGATATTTTCCCGACCAATCACAACACTTGTTTCATTCGCGGAGAATGTGAACTGATTTGTAAAGCATCAACGTCATTTCCTTGTTTCGGTGGGGACTAGTAAACACAGCCGCACCGCGTGACGTAGTTATCTTACACGCAACACTTCCGCCACTTCCGCTGATAGTCTTTTCAGCGTAGGTCATGCCCAGGGTGAATGTCCCCCCACTGTAGTGCGTGCATGTGCACATCTTGTTACCGGGGGGACCGGGGTTTTTCCAAATCACCCAAATCACTGAATGCTCCTTTAACCATTTAATTCTCTGGTGTGTGATGGATGGACCTGGGTCTGGGCCCTCTGGGGCATTGGTTTTTGTTTGTTTAGTTACTTATCAGTTGGGCATAACATGGTCAAGTGATCTTGGATCTGTTTAGGCCTAAATGTGATTGGATAGTCAATCTTCAGATTTTATTGTCCCATCAAACTAATATATTTTCTATTTTTATTTTAACTTCAGTAACAGCCCATGTGCACGGTACAGTTGTGTATACTGTATACACAACTGTACCGTGCACATGGGCTGTCACTGAATACAGTATACAGTCATAGAGTATAGAAACCATCAGGGCTACCTCAGACTGTTGAAATGAAGAAAATGCCAGCACTCATTGTATGTCCTTTTGATATGAATTTATTTACCTCTGACGTTGATAACGAACGCGTTTCGGCCTGTGTGGCCTGTCAGCGTTATGACAAGATAACAGGAAGTGAGGTCTTTATATATGTGAGATACAATCAACAGTAATTAAAGACAGGCGTCTGTCTACCTCAGGCCTCATTCACACGTACCAAACACCAATCAAGCAATGTTTGGTCGTTTTTTTGTTTTTTTGGGCCACCACAATGCTTTTCCAATGGGAGTCACATGATTTGATCAAACATTTGTGTTTGATTGCTGATTGCTGATTGCTCCCCCTTCATCAAACAAAAATGTTTGGTCAAACCATGTGACTCCCATTGAAAATGAATTGGAGCAACACACCTACACAACATTTGTTGTGTAGGTGTGAACTAGGCCTCAGACTGACCATGTGAATCTACTCAGGCTTTGTAAACGGCATGTCCACTTCTGTTCTGTCTAATAAGGAACCAGGGATGCTTCCAGTCAGGTGAATGGGGTCCCAAGACTCCCAACACTTCTCTAGCTTAAATCTATGATCCCTCCATTGAATACACTGATTCAATCCCTCCATTGAATACACTGATTCAATCCCTCCATTGAATACACTGATTCAATCCCTCCATTGAATACACTGATTCAATCCCTCCATTGAATACAGTGATTCAATCCCTCCATTGAATACACTGATTCAATCCCTCCATTGAATACACTGATTCAATTAAGCATTGTGACTGTTAGTGGTGGGTTCAATTCATCGATATGGCAATATATCGATATATACTGCAGACGATACAGAGGCTGCTATATCGGTTGTGTGGGCGATGCAGTTTTGACATATAAACACATGGTGTAGGTGCAATGCACAATAAAGCCGCGAGGTGGCCTTCATTTTAATTTAAAGATCTATGTGGGCCTGAACGTGATTTATTGTATTAGTGCAATACTTGCTACAGAATAATAAAGAAAAGCTCCTGTAGTAAATACATGGTCATTATTTGGAATCAACGTAAAATTTCGTATATCGATATCGTACCACCGTGGCCTCTGTATCGTGATACGTATCTATGGTGAGGTTGCAGGCAATGCCCACCACTACTAACTGTACAGTCCACCACTACTAACTGTACAGTCCACCACTACTAACTGTACAGTCCACCACTACTAACTGTACAGCCCACCACTACTAACTGTACAGTCAAAGTGTATTTTGTGGTATGATAGATCTCCTGCAAGAAGAAAGAGAGGCAAATTCTAAATGTCTCTACCTGTATAAACAGAGGATCTAAAAAAAACAAGTAAATTATAGCTCAGGTGGTGCATTGCATCTCTGCTATAAAATAAATCATAAAAAAATCAAAAACAAGGGGAATGTCCAGATGACTTCTTGTTCTGATTATTGCATTTCAATGATTTCATAATGAACACAGTAGCAGGTCAAAGGGCCTGGAACCAGAAAATCACTGCCTTGGGAATTAAAATCACATGCCCATCCCCCAAGTATTAACAACGGATATTGATGCTCCAGTAGTAGTAGATGGGAACAGTCTATGCACAAAAACGAATTTCACCCACTATTTTACTTGTGAAACTGTGATGTGACAAATGACAATAAAGCTAATTCTGATTCTAGAGCTGCTCCTGACGGTATATATATATTCCTCTGTGGCTGACTCACTGTACAGTAAAGGGCAGCTGACTCGCTGTACAGTACAGGGCACCAGCCTGTACATTTGTGTCAATATGAAGTGACAGCTAGGGCTTTGCTGAAAAGGAGCATTTTCTGCTCAGTCAGCTCTGCCTGGATAATCACAGAATTATGTATTCACAATTTCACATCATAAACATTACTTCAGGTAGGCCTACACAGGGTGAAAAAATATATTTATTAAAAACTGGAAATTAAGAATAACACACTTGTGTAAACCTGCATGTCCAAACATGTGACTAATAGACCAAGACCATGACATAAATTGACACTGGTATGGTCCTTTAATCAACAAATTAACATAATGAAGGGGATTTTAGATGGCAGGGGAATAATACATTCTCCCTTTCCCAACTTGGCAAGCTGTAACACAGCTACAGAAAGACAGAAAGTGTCTTTTAATATCACAGAGAGATTTGATGACTAATATACAGTAGCACCATCTCACAGGTTGTTGTCACATCATCAAACAGACGTGTGAAAGAGTGCGTAAAATCTGCAGTGTTCATTTATAACTCAACAAGTGCAAAAGGGACCCAAAAGGTGTGTGTGTGTGTGTGTGTGTGTGTGTGTGTGTGTGTGTGTGTGTGTGTGTGTGTGTGTGTGTGTGTGTGTGTGTGTGTGTGTGTGTGTGTGTGTGTGTGTGTGTGTGTGTGTGTGTGTGTGTGTGTGTGTGTGTGTGTGTGTGTGTGTGTGTGTGTGTGTGTGTGTGTGTGTGTGTGTGTGTGTGAAAGGCCTCGCTCCCTTACCACTTCTGAGATGACTGCCGCAGTTCTTGACATTAAAGCATGGCATGCATACATGATGCTGGAGCATCAAAACACACCTACACATTCTGAAAACACTGTAGCATTCATGCTTCCATTCTAACCAGTTAACTTGGTCCACTGGCATACACAGGAAATATCCCTCTGGGTTGAGCGGTGTACAGTAGTCATACTGGGAGAGCTTTGCTTGGCAGTCGACAGGTTTTGTCAGTGTTGAAGATGAGCTGTGTTTGTTTTGGTTGAGTCAAAGGTTGAGGTCAGTCCCAGTTTACTGACACAACTCGACATGTTTGACTGAATAGAATACGATAGAACTGAAATGGTATCTGAAGAATTGAGTGTAATTTAATTGAAATTAAACTCTGTAAATGTGGTTGATATGCAACTGAAATCGCATGCTGCTAAAGTCGGTCCTCACTGCTACTGTTGCAAAAATAAACGGAATTTATGGGACCAGTTTTGGGCCGTACATGGTTATTAATTTTGACTGGTGGAAAAGCATCAAGTAGGGCTGGAGGTATTATGGTACAGGAGGCCCCACTAGCCTGGCACAAAATGTCTGGATTAGTGTTGCTTTCATATCGAGTGTTCCCATTTGACCCTGTGTTAAAGTCGGGTCAAGGGCCCCACCCACACAGCCTTTTAGTTTGTTGTTCGTATTGTTGTTGCAGCTGTGTCCTACTAGCCTGGCTAATAAGCCAGACTCAAATCACACTGTCGTGTGGTAGGCAATTTTTTTTTAAAACATCTGATGTTGTCGTTTTGCCATGTTGACATTTTGCAGAGAATTACACAGAAGACGTTGTAGGTTATTGCTTGTAGATCTGCTATTTTCGTACAACATAATATATAGTGCTTAAGTGGTTGTGTGGAGGTTTGTATCCTGTATCCGTCTAGCAACAACAGCGTCCTCTTTCATTTGCTGTAAATAAAGATGTACTCATCTCTCTCTTGTCTGTGTGGTGGGAGTAGCCTACTGACGGAGCGTCTGTTTCTGTCTCTGTTGTACCATCAGGAAGTCTGTTTTGATGTCTACGCCGGTCCTGTATCCATGGCTGTGTGCGCCCGTCAGTCTGAGATATGGACTCCTTCTCCTGGCAATCCTGCCACGCCTCACTGAAGGTACCACCTCTGACCCCTTCATGACGTCCACAACCACACTCACACATTTACACAATAAAACAGGGCTGTGCATTAATTATTAAAGACCTCTTCAATGAATCTCAAGGGCAGCCAGCATTGAACATTTCAAGCATTTCAGTGCTTCTTTGCAGAGCGACATAATAGCAGTGGTAGAACACGTTTCAGTTCCTTCTTCATTCTGGTAATAAATATTAGCTAGTGTTTCATAGTGTTTTTCCACCCTCGCTTTCACCCATGACCTGCTCTGTACGTGTCCGGGTCACTAGCTAAGGGATTATTAGAGGAGCCGGGAGCCTTAAGACAAGAGCCTCAGACATGCCACATTTGCATTGCAAGTATAGAGGAAGTCTGAATGGATGAATACTGCTCTCGCAGATTTACAACACAAAATGCTGCTCCAACAAAGCCAGCAGTAAAATACAATAGACATACTTGGAACCATAGCCGTACTTTCATTTTCATTCTGACCACTGTGTCTTCATCAGTCTGGCATGTCCAAAGATAATGTTTATATCTATTAACCAACAGTAGTTTAATTTTGATACTCATACTGAAAAGCCTCTTTAACTTTCATTCTTTTGTCTGGAATGGATCAGTTCATTTTGTTTTGAGACACTTTCATTTCCTAACTCCTTAAGGGCTCAGTAGGTATTATATGTTGTAATTCATGTTTGGCTTAGGGCTGATAGCCCGGCTATAGGTCTTATCCTCGAATCGCCCCTCACCTTAGCTGTGAGTATGTAACTGAATTAGTGTAAAGCAGGGAAGTGCTTACATTACAGGGGAAGTGCTTACACACAAGTAAATATACGTAGCTTCTAAGAAATGCACTTTTCCCTGGACTTGGGACCCTTAACACTGACCTCTCCCTTACAGACTTGTAGACACTCAACACTTATACAGTGACCTTATCGCTTTGCTGTCCATTTACAATGAAGCCATCTACACACACACACACACACACACACACACACACACACACACACACACACACACACACACACACACACACACACACACACACACACACACACACACACACACACACCCACACAAACACACACACACAGCATACCTCCATTTCACTCCAGTATCATCTCTGCTTTTTTCATTTTGTCAACCGATTTGTCATGACGATTTGTCAAATCGGCTTTATGGACGTCAATAAATGACCATCTGTCTGATCATCAGAACAGCTGTTACTAAAATCTAAAATGACACAGATGCTTTCCTGGATTAAACAAATACAGTTGTCTAAAACTGTCATAGTCTAGAAATGCTTTGCAGCATTCAACATCTAATTACCATAATTAGTATTATTATTTTGTGTATTGTTTCTACTATACTATGTTAATTTGACAGTTTTTATCAAATTCCATTGCTTCTTCTTTTCCATAGTTTATTTAAAGTGTTCAAATTGTCGTGGCAGGAAATAACCCATTTAGGACTGAGGCCAATTTTTGCTATATAGTGACAAGAACTGATCTGGGGTCTGATCAGACTTGCATTGGGGGTGCCATACCTTTGGCTAGCATCAGAGCTTTGCACTCTGTGCGGGTGGCAACCGGGAGCCAATGGAGGGAGTGGAGAAGGGGGGAGACATGTGAGAATGTTGGCTGGTTGAAGACCAAGCGAGCTGCGGCATTTTGGATCAATTGAAGAGGCTTAAGTGCGCATGTCGGTAGGGCTATAATCACGGATAAAACAGTGTGGTATTGTCATAATTGCTATTACAGTAACTGTACAGTAAAGGTGGTTGCACATGCACTGGACGCGTTTTTCGGAAAACCGATGGAGTGCAGGGACCTCCAAAGTACCATATGAAGAAAGATGATTATTATGCAGAACTCCCCCAGTTTCAAATTAATGTTTTACTGAGGGCCGCTCAGTACAAGGATTATATTCTACTGCTGGTTACTTGCTTCACTGGAGCAGTTGGGCATTAATTAACCTTATTCTAATTGCACAAATTTGGGGATTCAAACAGATGACTTCCTGGTCAAAGACACTTTTTCCATAAACCAGCCTTCACTTACACTCCTTACAATCTACTGTTTAACACTTTAACTACAGAACCCGAGTTACTTGAGTTAATTGACTGCGGTTCGCGAGTTGCCCGAGTTATGTTTTCATTGATTAATCTGTGTTTTTAATCAGTTTTATATATAAAACTGATTAAACTGACATATGGCAATGCACCAGACAGAGTGAGTTTTGATGATGTCATCGCAAAAAGGTCCGGGAAATTGCGTCCCTATTCATTACAATAGTGACGGTGCTGCGCAGCACGTGCCTTCCTCGTCCGCTCTGTTGTTGTGATCACCACTTTGGCCAATAACAATTTGCGTCCTCACTTTTGTCTTCAGGGGCTAACGTCAAAAATGTTATTTCGTGTGTGGTGTATTTTCACACCCAATTAACCCTAAACTCACTAAACCGTAGTAAACTCTAGAGAGATGAACTAGGCTAAAGCAAACTTGTAGAGTAGTGAAAAACCTCGTCAAAAAGCATCAGATCGGATCGGAGAAAGAACAGGCAGGCAGAGAGATGAACTGAAGATCCATGTTTGACCATTTATTGAAACCAAAGGCAAAGGGAGAGAGCGTCCCGCGGCCCTGACCCGCAGGAGCTCCCAGCAGACTGACCGTAGCCAGCCCAGACTAGTGAATGATTTTCACATTGACAACATGACATGATATACTTTTGCATAGACAGAGTTGAATTCAGAGGTGGAGTTAAAATTAACATACAGATCAACAGATGGCCTTTTGGTTAGCAGATGGCTGTCCCCCTGTGTGTTTTGATTCACACCTGTGACTTCAAGCAGTATAGAACAAAAGGCTTTAGCCACAGGGTACTTCATGAGAACCGCTGAGGTGTTTGCTCTCAGACCCAAGCACTTTTGACCAGACAATGTGACTCCACTTAACCTGTAGTACCAAATTAACACAGAGACCCAAATAAACAGTGACCTATTAATGTATAGTGTAGTTATTGACAGAATATTGCATTATGGCCATATGGACTATATTTTACGATTCCACACTCCCCCCTTATGACAATCACAAGATTGGCATACAAAACAATACATATAGTCCATATTCAACTGTAGTACACCCCCCTTTGACTCCATCACAGCCTACCAAACATCAGGAAAAACAACAACAAATGACAACATTACACAAAGTTCCCAAAATGATTACAACTGGTTCAGATTACATGTTTACGTTCTTCTAAATGATTCTTCTTCTACATCTTCAAATCACTTTTTTAAAACGAATTTCACATAACCTTATCCTTATCGATCAATGATAGAAATGAAACTTTAAACATACTGACACTAAAATCACCACAATTCCCTGTCTGTAACTTCAAATCACTTTGAAACTCCCACTTTGTTTGGAATAATTATTGGCCTTCAATCTTAATAACTAAACACCCAGTTTAATATGATATTAAGAGTAAAACATAGTCATAACCTTCATTTTCAAATAAGTTTTTCGGACATGTTCGATAAATTCATTTATATTTTGAAACTTCTCCCTCAAAGGCTTGGTGAGCGCGATGCGGGGAAGGAGTGAGGCAAAAATAAGTCCGATGCCAATACGATCCTAGCCAGAGGCCGCCTCCTGCTTCAGACTAACAAGTCACAGTTCAACTTAACCAGGGTACTATCGGGTTACGTTACTTATCCTGACCCTAACTTTTCAAGTAACTACTTGATGAACGCTAACTCCCTCACGTTTAAAGGCAAAAGTTCTCTCAATAATAACAAAAGAATCTTTGCACGTCGTGGCACCCTAACTGCCTCTAGTTGACATTATCGTAAACTAAATTTAACACGAGAAAAGAATAATCAGCTCTACTAATTCTAAGACGATTTTATACTGAAGCGTATGAGAGTGGCACCGGGATCTCGGCCGTCTGACACAGAGCATCAATTAATCTCAATAAAGCTAAAATTATTTAAACATTCTCCAAATTACCCCATAGACTCTATTTCTTGAATCAACTTCTTAACTAATTTAAACTCGACAAAACACAAACATCAACGTATGCCTACATATACGCTGAATAGACTCACATTTAGACACACTTTTTGAATACAGATAAAGACTATTGAACCTCTCCATCCGTTATTAATAAACTTCTTGTAATGTCGCTCTCTTCATTGTTCTCACCTCATGTCGGTTCAGCCATGCTTGGTCAAACAGAAGCTGCATGAAAGTTGCTGTTCTCGCGCACCGCACGTCGCCCTGCTTCCATTGTCCCATCCAACACAGCACCATACTCCCCCCTCCAGACATTATATGAATATGAAATATCACATAAATGACTGGAAAGAAAAACATGAACGCACGTGTAGCTACAGGCCTCATCGAAACAAAGAAACGCCGCAAAACGAGCTTGCAGATCCGCTGTCTCTGAAGAATGAAATGAACCCGTGGTCGCCGTTCGAGACCACCTCCGCTGATGAAATGAACCATGCGCCGATCGCTCTCTCCTCCCGGTGCATGGCCCGCTGACGAACCCCCACGGTCCGCTGCTTGGAGAAGGCCGTGTATCGATCGCCCCCCCTGGGTTGGAGACTCGCTGCTCCCCGCCGAGACGTGAAGAGAAGCATGGTTCCCCGTCGACGCGCTGTAGAGGGCTGCTCCACTCCTGTCCGTCGCCGTGTCCAGGCCGCTGTACACATCAGAGCCCCGGAGCGCACCGTTTGCGCTGTTGTCGCCGTAGAGAAGACCACTTCTTCCCGCTGTAGACGAACGCCGCCCCGCCGAAAAAATCAAACCAACCACCAACCGCCAAAATTAGACTGAAATTGTCAAAAAGTCCCCGCCGGCCCTCTTCTGCCTGGCGCTGGAAGCACCAAAGACACCGGGTTTCAGGGCAACATCTATGTGGTGTATTTTCACACCCAATTAACCCTAAACTCACTAAACCGTAGTAAACTCTAGAGAGATGAACTAGGCTAAAGCAAACTTGTAGAGTAGTGAAAAACCTCGTCAAAAAGCATCAGATCGGATCGGAGAAAGAACAGGCAGGCAGAGAGATGAACTGAAGATCCATGTTTGACCATTTATTGAAACCAAAGGCAAAGGGAGAGAGCGTCCCGCGGCCCTGACCCGCAGGAGCTCCCAGCAGACTGACCGTAGCCAGCCCAGACTAGTGAATGATTTTCACATTGACAACATGACATGATATACTTTTGCATAGACAGAGTTGAATTCAGAGGTGGAGTTAAAATTAACATACAGATCAACAGATGGCCTTTTGGTTAGCAGATGGCTGTCCCCCTGTGTGTTTTGATTCACACCTGTGACTTCAAGCAGTATAGAACAAAAGGCTTTAGCCACAGGGTACTTCATGAGAACCGCTGAGGTGTTTGCTCTCAGACCCAAGCACTTTTGACCAGACAATGTGACTCCACTTAACCTGTAGTACCAAATTAACACAGAGACCCAAATAAACAGTGACCTATTAATGTATAGTGTAGTTATTGACAGAATATTGCATTATGGCCATATGGACTATATTTTACGATTCCACACGTGTTTAAAAATCACACTCGTGTGAAGTGAACGGTGCCTTTCATCGCAATGATGACGTCTGATGATGTCAACAACATAATGTCCAATCATATGAGCATATGCTGTTGTCAAACGGACAGACAGACACACAAAGCTGTGCATTGGAGTGGCTGCACCGCTCAATAAAAGTTGAATATCTTTTGTGCTGCCAACAATAAGTGCCTTACATATCGTCTCTGTGTCGGGTGGAAACCTCATATGTACAAAATTGTATCAAAAAGTATCAAAAGTTGCAGATCTCCAAGCTCAAGATCTGCTACATATGATGCTTTTGTGTGACGCTGTAGTATGATCAAGTAGGGCGTCAATGATGCCTCGAACAAATGCCTCTCTGCTGTCTCCTCAGGCAGACAAGGGAACTGCAGCCATCCCGTGATGCCGGAACACGGGTGGTTCCGCTGTGAGCCGTCGCCATGCCGAGGCTTCCCCCAGAAGAGCTCGGTCCACTACTTCTGTGAGCCGGGTTTCTACATCCCCAGCAAGGCACGCAGCTCACGGTGCCGACACGGAAAATGGATGCCATCCGTACCAGCATGTGTGCCGCTGAAAGGTGAGTGGGTAGACAGGTGTGTGTGTGTGTGTGTGTGTGTGTGTGTGTGTGTGTGTGTGTGTGTGTGTGTGTGTGTGTGTGTGTGTGTGTGTGTGTGTGTGTGTGTGTGTGTGTGCGTGTGCGTGTGCGCGCGTGTTGGGGGTGGATTAAATCACACCACGATCTAAACTGTTTCCCAAACAGTGGGTTGGGACCCACAGAGCAATTTTTATGGATCGCCTGTAAATATTATGTTCATACGTTAAAAATAGATTAAAGCAAAGCTAGCGGCTAAGATCAAATAATGGCAAAGCTGGTAATTTGGGGAGCTTGGATAACTTTCTCTAGCCAGTATACTGTATTGCCCAAGTTCCTAGAAAGAATTTTATTAGATTGATTATGTTCCTTTTTTGGTACCACAGACAATCAATTTGGGTTCAAGGCCAAGCGTGGTACTGATCTATGTATTTATGCTTTGAAAGAAGTGTTAGAAAGTGTTAGAAATATAGAAGCCAGAATTTTTCATTGATGCTTCCTGGTCTTTTGACCGGGTTAATCATCGGAAGCTGTTTTTAAAACTTAGAGAAAGGGGTGTGCCTGACAGCATTATGCAAATCTTGGCTTACTTGTATGCAAACCAGAGTATTCAGGCTAGATGGGGAAGTGGGGTTTCGACTCAATGGGGTCAGGCAGGAGGGGTTGTTAGTCTCACCAGTCCCTTTTGATTTATACATGAATGATCTTTTTGTTCAGCAAAAGTAACCACCTTATGTATGCGAACGATTTGGCTATACTTTCTCCTAGCAGTGCTTGGTTTCAACAGCTGCTGTATCAGCTGAGTATGGAGTAGCATGTGAAAATGCCAAAAATGAGTAATGAGTAATGACCTGCAGGACGAGAGAGGATAAGGACCTCTCCTTTCCATCTTTTTGCCTTGCAGGTCAAGTGTCAAGGGTTCGATCCCGGGCACCGCCAACTCAGCGTATGAGTAGCACTGCAGGGTGCAGCAAGTTGTGCGAGAAGTACTGGGAGCTGATGTTAGGTGTGGCGCGCCACCTCAGCAATCCATCCCCCAGGGGTCTAGCACATTGTAAAGGGTACAGACTCCCGCTTGATTGTTTTTCTAGTGATATTTTGCAGCTGGCAGTTGCCTACAGGCAAGAGCGCACGCCACTTAACGTAGCAAGAGTGCACAGAACACACAGAGTGCGCGCTGCGCGGCACAGACAGGCACAGAGCGACACTAGCTATGCAAATGTATGGCTGTAGAGCGACACTAGCTATGCAAATGTATGGCTGTATGCCTGTATGGTATTGTCTTCATGGGGCCTTCATCGGAGCGGCAGGGCCGGTATTGCGGCCGCTCCGATTCCCCGGCTGATCTCCTTCTCCGTCCTCCCCTCACTCATGAACAAGACCCCGAGATACTTAAACTCCTTTACCTGAGGTAATGTCTCATTCCCTACTTGGACTACACAATCGGTTTCCTGCTGAGAACTCAGATTGGGAGATGGACATAAAATTGCATCTGCACAACTGTATATTTGAGATGCTGTGATGCTAGTAAGGTATAGTGATAGCAACATCCAGTGGAAAACGCAGAAGAGGAAGTTAGATTACATTCAAGATTTAACTGTGCGGTTAATATTTCCTCAATGAGCCAAAATGAGTCATTTGGTCAGTTGAATTGTTTTTTGGTTCCAGTTCTGTATGGACTTGATGAGAAGTCTATCACAGAGTTTTTTCATTTCAGTCCCTCAATGGTATTATTACAGACTTGTTAGTTAGACTAGGGTAAGAATGTTGCTCAGGGACACCTCGAGACATTGCTAGGGCTCAAACCTGAGACTTTCTGTTTCTCAGGCAGCCTCTCTACTACAGTAATTCAGCTACGGACAACACTACTGTTGAGTTTTAAAACTGTTTTTTAGTTTGCACGCACGCACGCACGCACACACAAACACCCTTAATAGCCCTAAGCATTTCCTCATTCCATAGCTACAGTATATTGACATTAAATAAGTGTCATCCTGACAACATCACAGATGGGGCAAAGTCAGCCTCAGGCTGTTTACAGTATAGTGATAGCAACATATCAGTACCATATACTGTAGTACAGTATATGGTCTGTGTGTCAAACAGTGTTTGAAATGATAATGCTCCTTAGGCCTGTCACAATTATTACATAATCGTCTAATACATGTTGAAAGATGTTCATACATAAAAAAAGCATAAGTAGCAGATCTACAAGCTTATAACACGTCACGAACAGATCTACAAGCTTACAACACGTCACAAACAGATCTACAAGCTTACAATGCGTCACAAACAGATCTACAAGCTTACAATGCGTCACCAACAGATCTACAAGCTTACAATGCGTCACAAACAGATCTACAAGCTTACAATGCGTCACAAACAGATCTACAAGCTTACAATGCGTCACCAACAGATCTACAAGCTTACAATGCGTCACAAACAGATCTACAAGCTTACAACACATTACAAACAGATCTACAAGCTTACAACACGTCACAAACAGATCTACAAGCTTACAACACGTCACAAACAGATCTACAAGCTTACAACACGTCACAAACAGATCTACAAGCTTACAACACGTCACAAACAGATCTACAAGCTTACAACACGTCACAAACAGATCTACAAGCTTACAACACGTCACAAACAGATCTACAAGCTTACAACACGTCACAAACAGATCTACAAGCTTACAACACGTCACAAACAGATCTACAAGCTTACAACACGTCACAAACAGATCTACAAGCTTACAATGTGACGCATTGAAAGCTTATAAATCAGCTGTTTCTGCTATTTATTTATTTTTTTAACGTAAAATGAATAAAAATGCCAGTAATTTCTTGGTATATTTCAGTTATTTGTCATATCTGCCCTGTGCACCTTTTTATTACGAAGCCTAAAAGGCTGAGAGAAATGTAATTTCTATTCATATAACGTTCCAATTTCTAATGCCAAAAACACAATGAAATCGTTAATCACAATTATTTGTGTGGCAATTAATCGTCCATTTAAATGTGTAATCGTGACAGCCCTCCTTTTCTTGTATCAGCTGAGCTGACCTACTTAATACAACACCCGACACATGGGCACCCTTTACCCCCTACAGTGTGCTATGTCACTGTCGGCTAGAAACCCTGTATGTACAAAACCTTTTCAGGAAATGGAAAAAGAGCTGTGTTCCAGTGGATCCAATGTAGTTATTATTAAGTAGGTATGATTTAGTCACAAGCTCTTGTTAATACTTTTCATTGTTTAAATATTTACCCACTGATATTTTAATAACAGATCTATGGCAGATCTATTATTACAAGCTCAGCATTTTCAGGACACTGAAAACTATGATGAATTGGAGTAGTTTACAAAAAACCCGCAAAAAGTTGAAATATGTAGACGTGAGGTTTCTGCTCCGACAGCAACGTTATCATCATCGCCCAATTTCTGACTTCCTCTCTCAAGACTCAGACTGGCATGTTTCGACAGGAAGTCAAGAGCACCGAAAGAGGAAGTGGGCTACCACCATAATAACCTTGAAAAGCTCTTCGCCGTCACTGGTGGAGCCTCGTGGAAGTCCACTGGTGGAGCCTCGTGGAAGTCCACTGGTGGAGCCTCGTGGAAGTCCACTGGTGGAGCCTCGTGGAAGTCCACTGGTGGAGCCTCGTGGAAGTCCACTGGTGGAGCCTCGTGGAAGTCCACTGGTGGAGCCTCGTGGAAGTCCACTGGTGGAGCCTCGTGGAAGTCCACTGGTGGAGCCTCGTGGAAGTCCACTGGTGGAGCCTCGTGGAAGTCCACTGGTGGAGCCTCGTGGAAGTCCACTGGTGGAGCCTCGTGGAAGTCCACTGGTGGAGCCTCGTGGAAGTCCACTGGTGGAGCCTCGTGGAAGTCCACTGGTGGAGCCTCGTGGAAGTCCACTGCTGTGCCGTGACAGCATAGACAAACCACAGAATTGGATAGAAACCTTTTTTAAATAGATTGTCTATAGACTGTGTCTATGATACATTCCGCTGCATGCTTCTTGGTACCTTTGCAGTAGACTTAATGGCATGTTCCATTCGGTTTTATGGACATTTGGGGTACACAAGTAGACCAAAACAGTTCTGGTAAGGCACATTGAATTATTGTATTGTTTTCCCTCACATAGTATAAAGCTCTGCTAGAATCTTAGTTGTGACACAGATTCACAACCTTAACACTGCAAGTTCATGGTCATGCTTATGGCTTATCTACCAAGACACCTTAGTTTAGTTTTAACGTTAAGGGTGAAAAGGCTAATTAGCTTTCAAACCAAAAATAGTTGAGCACTTTTACATCGGTGGTTCAGAGGTTAGCTCTGTTGTATCAAAACAAGAAGGCCATGGGTTCAAACCCGAAGGGGCCTTTTGAGGTGTTTGCATGTTATCCTTGTATTTATGTGGGTTTCCTTCAGGTGGTCCTCCCACACCAAAATACAGGCTTTATTAGGGACCAGTGCACTGGGCTTAGTGCTGAAGTTGGTCCACTGGTATGGCACTGTTCCATAACCAATCTCTGGTCTGGATATAAGCTCACAAAGAGTGCTGTGCTGCGGCTCCTGTTGTCGGGGGCAGTTTTTCTGGTTTGGTACTCCCAGTGCTGTACAACATGAGAATAAACTGAATTGCATTTCATACAATATATAAACACATTGCACACAAAACATCTAATTTTTCACAAAACAAACCTTATTCTCTCCCTCAGATAAACACAACATGAACGTGAACCATGAGGACAGAACAGCCCACTCCCTGCCAAGTGTTGCCACGACGGCAGTGGGCGTGTCCATCTTCCTCCTCACCACCACTGCCTGCATGGTCATCAAGTCCCGCCTCTACCCATGTCAATCACACAGGTAAGACCATGAGGTTGGCGCTCATACACCGCCAACCACACACATTACAACAGCTGGTCAGACAATGCTTCCCCGCTTGTCTGTACGACAGAAAATTGGTGCAGACAAAGCCAATGACAGCTCCCGACCTAACGTGAGTTCTGGCGTAGGGTACGTCCAAGTTCAAAGTCACGCTGGAATGATAAATGCCGAAAATTGATAATGATAAATGAGGGCCAATGTGTTGTAGCTGTCCATGTTATACTTTTGTTCTAACAAATTGCCCTTGCTTCTCTCTTTCCCTCATTTTTCTCACTCTTTTTTAAAACCTCCCGACTCTGTCCTGCTCTCTTTGTCTCTCTGTCCCTCTCTTCCCTTCTTCCTTCTCTTTGTCTCTCTGTCCCTCTCTTCCCTTCTTCCGTCACCTCCTCCCTCGTTTCCTTTGTCTCTCTGTCCCTCTCTTCCCTTCTTCCGTCACCTCCTCCCTCGTTTCCTTTGTCTCTCTGTCCCTCTCTTCCCTTCTTCCTTCTCTTTGTCTCTCTGTCCCTCTCTTCCCTTCTTCCTTCTCTTTGTCTCTCTGTCCCTCTCTTCCCTTCTTCCGTCACCTCCTCCCTCGTTTCCTTTGTCTCTCTGTCCCTCTCTTCCCTTCTTCCGTCACCTCCTCCCTCGTTTCCTTTGTCTCTCTGTCCCTCTCTTCCCTTCTTCCGTCACCTCCTCCCTCGTTTCCTTTGTCTCTCTGTCCCTCTCTTCCCTTCTTCCGTCACCTCCTCCCTCGTTTCCTTTGTCTCTCTGTCCCTCTCTTCCCTTCTTCCTTCTCTTTGTCTCTCTGTCCCTCTCTTCCCTTCTTCCGTCACCTCCTCCCTCGTTTCCTTTGTCTCTCTGTCCCTCTCTTCCCTTCTTCCGTCACCTCCTCCCTCGTTTCCTTTCTCCCGCCAGTCGTCGTTCGTCAGACCAGATGGACCTGATGGTGGACGGTCTCCCCATCTCCCTCCCCTCCTACGAGGAGGCTGTCTATGGCAGCTGGGGCCAGCGCCTTCCCCCCTGCTCCGCACCCGGTCCTACTCGACTACTGATGGCTCAGGAGTCCTCCAGCAGCAGTCAGTCACCTGTCACTAACCAATCAGACACCAGTCACCCCCCCCGCAGACCCAGTCAAAGCCCAGATCACCCCCCACCCCCTTATGAGGAGGTCCCATCGCGTCTCAGAGAAGCGAGGAGTGATGCAGGAGATGTCCCCCAGTTACAAGTTGCACTTTTGGGTCATAAGGACACCTGATGATTGACAGACCTAGGCTGTCATTTTTCTCACATTGCAACACGAGAGCACTGAATCAGTTTGATGTATGAAAAAGGATTGATTTCATTGGCTGTTGGCTGGTCCTAGCCGGTGTGCTTGTCATGTACTGTTGTCATCCATTCATTAACCAACCAACCAACCAGTGATGGTCTGAAACCATAGCCTGACTGTATAAACCTGCAGGTCATCAGCATCAGCACAAAGTTAAAATCAGGTTATTTTATATGCAGCTGAAGGGCTCTGCTTGGCTTAAGATCAGAAGTGTCTTCAGGATTATTGATTGTATTGTATTGTGTTTTCAGCGCTGTGCTGGAGATGTTGTGCATCTATCCCATCAGTGATGGGGCTGAGGCCTTGTATTGTAGGCCAGCGTCGTTTTCTTGAAGTTAAGTGATGTGATGTGTTTCAAAGACTAAAGGTCTCCACACACCGGGCGCGGATCGGATGCGAATTCTGATTTTTAGCGGCGTTTCTCCATCGGTTTTCCGAAAAACGCGGCCGGTGTGCAACCACCTTAACTCTGTTCCCTGTCCCCATTTACAACTTTGTACATCACTGATCATTTGCTCTGGGTCTAAATGGATTGTGACGACTTGAAGGCTTTCAAAATGGACAAACTAAAGTGAGCAATTACATGGGAATCAGTGTGTATCATGCTTGGATTAGTATCATAGTATTTGGTTCAGTATAAAAGCCTAATTTATGCTCCATCGCTCTACGCAGTCGACGGTGTCATGCGCCAAAAGTAGCAGACATACAAGCTAACGATGCGGTGCGAGCTTGTATTGGCTATTTCTGACACAGGACTTCATAGTGGGAGTCAAAGTCATGTTGTGTGCTCTGAGCAGTCGTTCCCAAGTGGCAGTGGTGGAAAAAGCACTCATTTGTTTTACTTAAGTAAAAGTATCAATACCACAATGTAGAAATAAAACCAGTAAAAATTCTCAAGTTACTTGAGTAAAAGTACAAAAGTATTGGCATCAAAATGTACTTAGAAAGTAGAAAGTACTCATTATGCAGAATGTCTAATTTCACAAGTTTTCAACTGTATAAAAATAAAAGAAATATAGATCGGCTATTTTCAAATGGTCGAAATATATATAGTGCTGAAGTGCTTAATGTATGTTTTGTAGGGGCGCCTGCTGGCCTAATGGTCCAGGCGCATGCCACATATAGCCTCTGGCCTGACAGCGCCTCGCGTGTTCGAGTCCCGTTCATGACGACCTTTGCTGTATGTCTCTCACCCTCTCCCTCTTTCCCTGTCCGTCTTCACTGTAACTATCAATAAAGGCACAAAAGCCAAAAACAAATCTTAAAAACAAATATATATATATGTTTTGTAATAATAATTCAAAACTAAAAGTAATAGTAACTCAAGTTTTTAAATAATTGTAGTGGAGTAAAATATTTTTACAATATTTTGGAAATTCTCAAGAAAGTACAAATGCCTCAAAATTTTACTTAAGTACAGTACTTAGGTAAATATACCTATAGTTACTTTCCACCACTGCCAAATGGTGTGCCGACTGCCGTGAGGCAAGTCCAGGTGTGCCTTGGGATTTTGTCACACATTATTATTTCGTAAGGGATAATGAATGGAGGTGGTTAAACACCCTGAACCTAGCCATTCATTATCACGCTTATTACACAGCTACTTAATACATACATTCAAATTTACCCAAAAGTGACAACAAAACAAAGTATTTCTTTGCTTATGGTAATGAAAGTATTCCAAGTTGGCCCTGTAGAGCGCAACAAGTCACCGTGGAAACAAGGAAGTGAGTGTTGATCAAATGGAATCAATCTTCGGGTACTGCATCGTCTATTTCTCGCTTCAAATGTTTTCAAAAGCATTCTTGAAAGCATGTTTAGTTAAATGACATTGTGTGTTTGTTTACATGGCTGTCATGTTGGGTACAGCATAAAATCCAAGGAGTGCAGCAGGTGCTCCGAGCCTTTCATTAGGCTTCGGTCTGTTATAGAGCGGAGCCGTTTGTTATACAGAAATAACACCACTGAAGTCAGCGATTGACCAATCAGAATCAAGCAACCAAGCCGTGTAATAAAGTAAGCTATGATTGTTATCAGTGCTATGTGTTCCCAGAGGCAAATAAAAAATAGAAACCCTAAAAAATACATTTTATTAAACTACTTTCAAAGAGACTTTATTCTTCGTCTATATTCAGCAGTGGTGGATCACCACAGCAATAAATGTAACCACTGCTAGAGAATTTAACCTTTATTCGCTTATTATTTTTGATCAACATTTGGCCCAAAACCAGTCTATGCCCAATTTACACAAAGAAGAGAGACCATGTTTCAAATTAGAGTCTTGGTGGAATTGTTGCGGAGACATAAGCAATATACAGTACCAGTAATTTAATCCAATAACATGCATGACAGCTACAATTTTGACCAGAATGGGGAATGGAAGTTAAACCAAAATTACCCCTAACCATAAAGTTCTAGATGCCTTTCATTGACCATATTCACAGCCATTCTGAGAATGAATATATGACGAGTACAGTTGAAGAATAAAAAACAATTGTGTGGGCAATGTTTACCAATGGGCAGACAGCCATGTTCAAGACTATTGTAACGTTTTCACCTCATAGCCTGATTGATTATTGTTGTAATTGTTATAATTACTGGCCACAAATGTTTAATTCCATGATTAACTTATAATAATTCGAACACCCTGAACGCTCCTCTTTTTGTTTTGCCATTTGTTTTGTTAGAGCAGTGGTTTTCAGGCCCACCAGTGGTCCTTGAGGGGGTTCCAGGTGGTCCCCAGCTAAATGGACAGTTGGTAACCAAATGGACCCTTATGGATCTTTAACTCTTGATGGTTTCATTTTACACTCTCAAGAGTTACATTAATGTTAAACATCTGTATTACTTAATTTACAACAAGTCTACACAAGTAGAGAATATAGAATAATTGTTATTTTGATCCACGTTTGCCAACAGTATGGAATTGTGTGTCAACTGTCAACGATAACATAATTATTCTTTAGTTTTGGGTCTGAGCTCATCATGGTGGTCTGTAGCTCAAATGCGGAATAAATAATGGGCCTTGATATGAAAAATGTTGAAAACCAGTGGATTATTTTAATTGTTATAATTACTGGCCACAAATGTTTAATTCCATGGTTAACTTATAATTCGAACACCCTAGCCCCTCTTTTTGTTTTGCCATTTGTTTTGTTAGAGGAAAACGCGACAACATCACAATCGCTGCTTTTGTGTGTCTTTCGTAACCACGGTAACTACATCATGACCCATGGGAAAAATACAGGTTTGCACCATGAAGACTCTTATAAATGTGCAGCACTGGACCTTTGTTGTATTCTACCTTTACAACAACCTTTGCTATCTTCCCCACAATGGTTCTCATTTATGTTACATATTCAGCTCTACAAAGTGTGTGTTATGTTTCCTAGAGACCTTGAATGTATTTACTGTATCATATTTTGTAGTAAGGGGAAAAATAATTCTTAAAGCAAATGATGAAGTTGGTGGTGGTGGTGGAGTCACGTGGGACAGTTTGCCACATATAGCCTATACTTTGTATTTTGTTTTATTGCACAGAGTTCTATGATGAATAAAAGTTGATATATTTAAATGTTCAGTGCCTTGAGCTTGTGTTCAATTCATAATGAGATCTGTTGTCTATTAATTAATTCATTCATTTTGTCATCTTTTAATTTGAAATATTCATATTAGTCACATTTTATTTTAGTGGGAATACATGCCATTCAGAATGTACAGCATTCCTTGCATCTTTAAAGGGACATTCCACTCATTTTCAACATTTTACTATATCATTAATATACCTTAGAGCTGTTATAATAAAAAAGTCCCCCCCATTCTGTGTTTCCTAGAACTATGAAAAAAATCATTAACATGGTGAAACACATCTTGATGACATCATCAAGATGTGATTCACCATGTTAATGATTTTTTCAGACCTCCAGTTCTAGGAAACAGAATGGGGGGGACTTTTTTTTAATTATTTCCACACAACAGCTCTAAGGTATATTAATGACAAAATGTTGAAAATGAGTGGAATGCCCCTTTAAGTTAAATTCAAAACACATTTAATAAGGTTAATAAAAGTAGTTATTGGTTTCATGCAGGTCTGACGCTTAATTCTTTATTTAAGAACTAGTGCAGAGTAAGAAGAGAAACTGATTCTCATGGACAATACCACAAGAAGGAAGCATATCAATATTGTGGGTAACACAAATTGATTGTGTAAAAAAGTCATTATACATTTTTGTTACTATATTAACTGAAAGTGCAGGGGTGAGGTCTGATTTTTAAATAGCAATGTGAATGTGATCAACCTTAATTTACATTTACAGGAATGATATTTTTGGTCAGTATGTCAGTACCATGGTCAGTATCATGCCAGTAAGTATCATGTACATGTACAGTATGTATGAGAGAAATGACTGCAAAGCAGAAGGCCCACAACACTCCATAGTCTTTATCCGTTTCCAGAAATCTCAGTTTTAGTGGCCGAAAAACACTGTTTGCCTGTGGCTCAAAGGCCCAAACGCACACTGTAACGAAGTGGTCCTCCGTTACTTATATTTTGCACATTTATGCTTATTTTGCACACATATTGTACCAGTGTTTGATTGAAGTATTTATATTTACACAGCATATGCACTTTAGTTAGTTGTATTTGCACACAAAGGAAAAGTCATGAGTTGAACTGGTTTATTGAAAGTATTATGAACATGGGAGTTGTTTCCGATCCGGCAGGCTGGCCACTCAGCATTGGACAGTACCACCTGGGGAAACAGAGGGATGTTTGGTCAGGATGGGCAAGTGCAATACAGTTAAGAGTGCAATATGTTTCAGGGCAATATAAGTACAATATGTAATATGAGACTGTTTTATGGGTGATTGAATACTTACTGCTTCTGTTCTGTCTGTTCCAGTGTGTTCGGGGAAAAAGAGTCCCCAGGCTACCAGAGCACCATATATTGGTCTGGACTGGACCACAGTGAAATGGCCAGGGGGTGTTTGAGTTATACATTGGAGCTGCTAATGATAATGGGATAGGTGGTTTATCTTGCAATAGTGGGCATAATTGATATTTACTTACCTGTGTAGTGATATAGATTTATAGGCTCATGTGATGTGGGTTATGTGGGGTTCAGAAGTGTTGCATGTTTGACCGGTAATATGGTAGAGTCTGCACTGATTGTTTCATAAAAGGCTGCCAGGAAGCACACACACACAGTGTTAGATCAGTGAGAGGACATGGTGGAGCTGCACACCAACATGTCCTATGGCTGCGGTGAGGGGAAGTACAAGAATTACAGGTATAAATATTGGCGGGTTTGATCATCAAATTGCTTTATATGCTGATGACGTGATTCTTTTTCTAAAAAATCTGGAACAGTCAATACCAGGGCTTATGGAGCTTATTAAGCAATTTGGCAGTATATCCGGATATAAAGTTAACAATTCAAAATCTTCTATAATGCTCCTTAACCCAAAAGAGAGGGCTAATCCGCCGAATTACACAAGTCACTTTAGAACTGTAGACAAATTTACCTATTTAGGTATCCAGATAGTCCCTAAACTAGAAGATGTGGTAGATCAGAATTATAACCCAATTATAGAGTCTATTACTTAAGCGTTGGACAGATGGTCAAACCTTCCAATTTCTCTTATAGGTAGAATAAATATCCTCAAAATGAACACACTCCCTAAACTGTTGTATTTGTTTCAGAATATCCCCTTGCCACCTCCTGACGTTTTTTTCACTAAAATGAAAAAAAAAAAATCGTAATTTTATTTGGAATAATCGACGCCCCAGGCTCCGTTTATCTCTGTTATATTTACCTTATGATAGAGGAGGGCTAAAGTGCCCTAATATGTTATGGTACTATTGGGCAGCTCAGTTGAGAACTATAATGTTCTATTATACAGAGAAGGGATCCCCTACGTGGAGGAACATTGAATCATACTCTTTGAAGCTCCCGCTGCCCGAGTATCTCTACTCTAATTCGAGTAAAAAACTGAAAAGATATACCGCTAATCCCATTGTTAAAAACATGATTAAAGTTTGGCAGGATGTCAGACTGTATCTTTTGGATATCCAACCCAGTTTTCGATTCAGCCCAATTTGGGGAAATTAATATTTCACCCCAGGTAGGGCGAACGGGGGCTTCAAGATATGGGCTGAGAAAGGGATTAAACAATGGAAGGATGTTTTTGACAAAAGGGGGAATCTACTCTCTTTTGATGGACTAGCTGCTAAATACAATTTACCTCGTACACACTTCTTTAAGTATTTACAACTCAGAAGCTTTATAGGGGTTAAACAGGTGAACTCTTTGACACTCCCTCCCCTGTCAATAATAGAGAAAGAGCTTATCAGAAACCCCTTTAATAGGGGCATCATTTCTGATTTATACTCTATGTTAGTAGAATTCTCTCCCGAATCCTCTGAATCCAAATATAATGCATGGAAGGCTGATCTACAAGAGGAATTGACATTGGAAGAGTGGAGCACAGCCTGTATGGCGGCTCAATCCCAGACGGGTAACACTCGGTTAAAATTATTGCAATATATGCTGATGAGGGTGTATATCACTCCAGAGAAATTAAATAAATTTAGTGTAGATATTCCAGATACTTGTATCAGATGTGGTAAAGACAAAGGTACACTTTTCCATTGTCTGTGGGCATGCCCAAGAGTGAAAGAATTCTGGGAAGAAGAACTGTTTCTATTAGGTCTTTACCCACCTGGCCATAAGATTCAGAGTAGCGAACAAAGATTTCTAGATTTATGCTTACTACAAGCCAAAAGGGCTATAGCTTTATCGTAGAAAAAGATAGGCAAACCTAGTATTGCTCTGGTTTAGGGAGCTGTCATTGTGTCTGCCTCTGGAAAGAATCACTTATACTTTGAAAAATAAACAAGAGATGTTTGATAAGATATGGGGACGGTTTATCCAATATATTACGGTTAATGATTTATCTTATTTAATGGTGGAAACTGAAAATGTCTAATTGTATTCTCTGCAGCTATTTGGTCTTGTGGCCATAAGGACTCTGTATGTTGTTGTTACCAGTCTAAGTGCCCTTATTTTGATATACTGTATTTATATGTATGTACTGTATGTTTGTTTTGTTTTTTGTTTTGTTTTTTGTTTTGTTTTTTAAGTAATTGTATTGTCTGATGTATTATGTATTGTTCTGTTGTAATGTCTGTTTGTACAAAAAAAAGAAAAATGCAATAAATATATTGTTTAAAAAAAAAAAAACATGTCCTATCTGTTTGCTGCTTGTGACATGCCATTTCCCATGCTGTAAACCTCTTTTGGGAATAAATCACGATGTGGCTGCATTTTACCTCCTGACCTCCTGTGCTCATTTCCAGCCGCGTATTGGGCCAACCCTACACACACCAAAAAAAAATGCGATTTGAAAAAGATACATAAATGGTAAATGGTGCATTTATATAGCGCCTTTATCCAAGGCGCCAACCAGCACATCAGGAGAAATTAGGGCTTCTGTGTCTTGCTCAAGGACACTTCAACACTAACTCTGGGGGAGCACAGGTTCGAACTAGCAACCATCCGGTTACCATCCGGCCACTCTAACCCTGAGCCACAACCGCCCATTTCCTCAGCCAGGAATTTGAAGCCAAACTGTTATTGCATTGTAGCACATGGCTGATCTTATCATGTCTGTCTAAAAAAACACAAGTTATGGTTAGACTTCCACATTCTCTTCAGCCACTATAACAAGTTATGGTTAGACTTCCACATTCTTTTCAGCCACTATAACAAGTTAAGGTGTTTGATACAAAATAGAATTCCTTCTGTTCCTGTGTATTACAAAAGCTTGAGGATATTTCTATCGAATGGGGAACTTGCAACATCCTCTTGTTAGGAAATGAAAAGGAGAAGTAATACAGTAGGTTTGTTTGCGGTAAGCATTTCTCAGTGCTGATGCAGTGATGCTCCAGTCGCTTCAAGTATGAATGGATGGAAGATACAAACTAGTAGTTATTTCCCCATTTCAACCAGACAGACAGACACTGACCTTCATCTCCATCTATTGTGTAAGAGACTAGCGTTAACAGAGGCTAAACCACATTGTTGATCCAGGCATGGGAGCAGCTTGGCATTCTGGCCCCCCTGGCAACATACCACACTGTACGTCCCAACTTTTATTTTTTTAAACAACCCCTCCCCCCAACACACACACACACACACACACACACACACACACACACAGTCACACACACACACACACACACACACACACACACACACACACACACACACACACACCGTTCATGACCGCTTTGAGTCTGTTATCCACTTAAGCCCCATACGAGGGTGTTGCAGGGCAAAAACACACACACACGCATGCACGCACGTGCACGCACACGCACGCACACGCACACACACACACACACACACACACACACACACACACACACACACACACACACACACACATGGGAGCCCCATACGAGGGTGTTGCAGGGCAAAAATGGCCAAAAGAAGCTGACATAGCTTGTAGTTCTGCTATTTTTATCTTGCAAAAATGTTGAATCTTCACATGTTCAAGCACACAAGCATCACATTTTGAGCTTGTAGATCAGTAATTTTCTCTATTTGATGTGCAACAAAGTATATGTAGGTTTAAATGGTTAAGCCCCAAAGGATAGTTGAGTGTGTGTGTGTGTGTGTGTGTGTGTGTGTGTGTGTGTGTGTACCAGTAGAAGATTGAGATTGGGTACATGTATATTACAAACGGCACAATATTAAAAGTAATGGATTGTCATCCTGGTTTTTGCCCCTCCTATGCCCAGCTTTATGTGTTTGTGTGAATAATAGCGATGATTTGATTGGCTGATATTATGTTTAATATTTATAATATTTTTTTCCCCCGACGCTACAAGTTGAAGCCGCACACGAGCGTCATTTCCATCCACCAGCTGTTTTAAAACCCAGGAGACACGTGGTCTAGGCGTTTTTTGACGCGACAATGTGCTAGCGCCCAAAGAGAGGACAGAATAGTGAGGACGCAAATTGTGATTGGCCAGAATGAGATGATGTATGATGATAAGAGCGACTCTAACTTCACACAGGTGTGATTTTTAAGGTACAAGTCATAGGGTCCAATCATATGAAACAACAAATGATAAGAGTAATGCACAGAAATACCACTTTTTATTATTTATTTAATTTATGTTAGATATCGAAAGGCACAGCAAAAGTGTAGAAGAATGAATATGTAAACTATGCTTTTATGATGATGAAACTGGTATACAGATGTATAGATGCAAAACGTACAATTCGGTCCCTATCGATACATAACTCGAACGGCGCTGAGTCGGCTCAAGCGAACTTCGCAACGTTCGGCACGGCGATTCGCGATCGATTTGATATACAAAACACAAACCACAAATATGATCGAGCGTTGTATTTCCTAATGCATAATAAGAACTGTGCTTCAAACCAACGTCTGCTCATCAGAAGCATAATCTACAACATAGAACTCAAAATGTCGTCATGAATAATGTTTAACATTTGTCCCATATTGTACAGTTTATAGATAAAACATTGTTTCAGTACAAATGACATGGATTATATGATAAAATATACTGTATGTATGATATATAATACTATATAATACATTATGGTATATTTAGGTGCCAGATGGGTGTGGTTTGTCACGCAGCACAATACATTTTAGACAATCCCAGAGGAGTGTTTTAAAGTCAAATCAGTATACTTCTTAATTAGTAATAGTATAGAGCATCGCAGTCCCGCCCCCTCGAGAGACCCGGAAAAGAAATCCCCGTTCATTTTCCTCATAGACTTTTCAGAAAGTATTTATTTAAAGACGTTTACACCATGGACAAAGCCAACTCTTGTCGTGACAAATCATGACAATAAACACAATGTTTTGGGCCAAATAAAGAATTAGAAAGTAGAAAAAAACGGCAGATTACAACACTTTTTGTTTTGTTTTTCTTCTTTGTAATTATTTGTTTGGTCCAAAATATTGTGTTTGTTGTCATGATTTGTCACGACTCCAGTTGGCTTCGTACGACGCTTAAAAGGTCTTTAAATAAATACCTTTTGAAATGTCTATGGGAAAAATGCATTGGAACCAACACCTTTTGTGGGGTCTGATGAGCGTCGGCATCGGGCGCCTTAACCCGGCGTTCGGTTCATCCCGCAGCGCCAGTTCTGCTTACCAAAAGTGGCCCACTGGGCGCTCGCATTCCACGCCCGGCTCCGAGTCGGCGAGCCGGGCCTCTTACCCATTTAAAGTTTGAGAATAGGTTGAGATCGTTTCGGCCCCAAGACCTCTAATCATTCGATTCATTTCCTGGGCCTGGCATGAAAGGGGGCATGACTGCGACTGTAACTGAATTGCCATGCTGAGGTGAACTCCACCCATCTGGTTACTCAAGTCATAAAACAAACCATGGACTATTATCATCACATTGAATCCAGGCCTAGAACAAATACCTGGTGGATGGTACAGTAATGGTAATCCCACACACAGCAGGAAAGAAAATAAATGCTACCATCATAATGTATACTTTTCAAAAAGTTAAAAGTATAAAAAACATGTATGTAAAAGGATGCCACTGTAATAATCAGTTGACTGATTATGGTCTGACTGATAGCAATACACTCATTCCACTGTGAAGTGTATTATGGTCTGACTGATAGCAATACACTCATTCCACTGTGAAGTGTATTATGGTCTGACTGATAGCAATACACTCATGCCACTGTGAAGTGTATTATGGTCTGACTGATAGCAATACACTCATTCCACTGTGAAGTGTATTATGGTCTGACTGATAGCAATACACTCATTCCACTGTGAAGTGTATTATGGTCTGACTGATAGCAATACACTCATTCCACTGTGAAGTTCCATTCCAACTCTTCACGCTTTCCTGATCTTTTCCTGAAGGTTTTCTGAAAATGCATGTTTTCCCTGCAGATTTTATACACTGATTAGCCTTGCTAATTCTACTGCTTTGTTAATGAAATGAAGTGTCCAGCACAGGAACTCTATCTATCAGGCAGTCTGAATAGAATTAAGCAATATTACAGTGTAATATTGCAATTATACAACAGTTACCCTTAAAACTAAGAAAATCGCTGAAAAAAAATATATCTTTAATGACAGATGTAGTCACTACGACCACAAATGTTCCAAGAAACTAGCTAGCCTAGCCGAGTTTGCTAGCGCTCTGGGAGAACAGAGCAGCTGGATTCTTTGTTTTGATTAGGTGGTGAATGGTGCTGGTTTAACCCACGGCTAGAAGGCTGTTTCAACCAATCAGATTGCTTCCTCGAAACGACCTGTGGTATAATTAACATTAACACATTGGCAAATGCCCCCCTTTCTCACTGACAATGTTCTGTTTCTGACAATGTTCTGTTTCTGACAATGCTGACAATCTACTGAATTGGCAGTGGCAGGACATGTGAAGTCTGTACATGAGTTGAGAACTGTAACCTGATTTAATTTGCCATGATCTTGTGTTGTATCTCAACACCTGACAAAGAACATGGAGTACATGACTCCGGCAACTTGCAAGCGTCACCATGACACCATGTTGAATGCCTATTATCCCTGGGAATGATGTCCATTGATTGACAGGTGTGTGTGGACAAGTGATGGACTATATATTTGGAGGTTCTCTGTATCAGCCTAAAGTTACGGCCAGAGCGTGTGTGTGTGTGTGTGTGTGTGTGTGTGTGTGTGTGTGTGTGTGCGTGCGTGCGTGCATGCGTGCGTGTGGAATTCTTACGTGTGTGTGCGCACAGCACGTGTATACATTACAGTATACAGTACAGTGGCATACGCCATCTGCCATAACTCTATGGTAGATGTCAACAAATTCCTGACACTGAATATCTTGAGGTAAAATTGGAAAGTTTGTTCGAAAGTTGACCGCGCTTGTACAGTACAGTACAGTACAGTACAGTACAGTACAGTACAGTACAGTACAGTACAGTACAGTACAGTACAGTACAGTACAGTACCACTGCATACATATATTGTTAGTATTTGCAAATAATTCTGTTTAAAGTGCCAGCTGGATGTGATGTGCCATGAAACAATGCAATGTGTAGTTAAACAATTTAAGTTTAACAACCTATAACATTTTTTCAAAATTTCTCAAAATATTTTATAAAGTAGGCAATTTACAAGCTCACATCGCATTGTGACATGCTGTGGACTTGAAGATCTCTTTTTATTTATAACATGATCACCTATAATGACATGCTCAAATATGGATGCCAGGCTTAAAGTTGTTACAGATAAACAATGACAATTTATATAACATTTATTATTGTTTGTTTTTGCTTGTGTAAACCTCATCCAACTGCTCCGCTCAGAATTATTTTTAGTCTGTTGATTACAGACCACCAATACTTTCTCAATATTGTTCGTTGGTGTATTTTCTCTTTCTTTCTACGCTCTGACTAGAACTGACACAAAAAACCCAATAAAGCCCCAACATTGACCAAGTGAAACAAAGTGAAAATGGCGATCTTACTGTGAGATGGTTATAAGTGTACAATCAGGTCATGAAGACGATACATATAAACAAACAGGTAAAAGGAGGTAGCCCAGTTTGGCATTATTTAGAAGTCATCGTGAGTGCTTCTTTCACAGTAATATACTGATGAGCAAATCCCACAGTTGGCACCTTTGGAGAAGCGTGGCTATCTTTGTTCAACATGGCCGTATCAGCAACCAGGTCAAATGTAGTGTTTTAGCGCTGTGTATAGTCAGTGTTTGTGTGTGTGTGTGTGTGTGTGTGTGTGTGTGTGTGTGTGTGTGTGTGTATGTGTGTGTGTGTGTGTGTGTGTGTGTGTGTGTGTGTGTGTGTGTGTGTGATGTATGATTGAGAGATGTGTACATGTGATGGAGTCTGTAATCACATACTGTACTACATGTGTTTGTCATATGCGTGAATCCACTGATGGCTTTCTCACTTCCTCACAGCAGAGCAGCCCATCCAGCAGCTTGATTGGCAGGTGCTCCATCAAGTCAGAGCCGATAAGTCAGGTGGACGGGCTGCGAATAGGTCTCTCATCAGAGCTAAGAGGGATGGAGGTGGCGGGAGGGGGAAAAAGAGAAGTCTAGTCAGAATAGTATTGATTCTCTGTTAACCAGGGTGCTGTTTGTAAAAAAGAAAAGAAAATGCTTAACTGCTTAACAAAATGAACCCTACTCTCCCTGGTAACAAGACAACGCACCCCTTTTCTGTTTTCCTCCCGGAATTTTCCCCAGTGAGTGGGTGGGAGAGGCTGGACAGCAGACGGCTGGACTTTGAATTTCTCTAACTATAAACTTTCACGACAGCAGACAGCCTAAGTACAAAATATATTTATGAAAAGCTACTACAGTGAAGTCTGTTCACAGAAGTTGTTGTAGGCTATGTGGGGATTATCTGACCAGGTACCATTTGAGTGAGAAAAACCTTACATACTAAATAATACTAAATTGTTTATAGGGTCAATATAAGTAAAATAATATAGCCTTTCCACAGGAGTATCTTTTTATATTTTTCCAAAAAGAATACAAACAGCCAATAGCATATTACAAAGTTATCCCCCTCACTGGGGAAAATTCCGGGAGGAAAAACGGGCAAGCACCGGGGTGAGTTGTCCAGTATTCCTGTCCCTACCCTGGGGGCAGTTCAAATAGCAGTGTAACAACAATAAAGCCCTGGGACACCCCGGGAAACTAAGTGTAGTATAGTTATAGTTAGGAGGTTTTCACTATTTATAAATTAATGTATTTTTTATGCTGACAAATGTTGACAATTTGGCTAAAATATATATTATTATCCAACAGATCATATCCCAAATGCACTGTGTATATACTGTGTATAGTCAGTGTGTGTGTGTGTGTGTGTGTGTGTGTGTGTGTGTGTGTGTGTGTGTGTGTGTGTGTGTGTGTGTGTGTGTGTGTGTGTGTGTGTGTGTGTGTGTGTGCAATATCCAACCTGCTGTATCACAAAGTTCATGTATCCCTCCTAAAACAGGGTCTCTGTCCGTCAACAACTGACTCTGGGGGTGTGGCTTCAAATCCAGATCGTATTTGTCAGTTTCCACCAGACAGTCCTGAATACAGCATCCATAAGGCAAGGGCAGAGACAATTTTTTTTCCAGTGTTACAAAAGCCCATTAAATAAACAATCTCACTCAGCCGCACTTTCCCTTAACATAGCTTGGTTCTCATCTGATTACATTCTGTTATATTTTCTTTTTTTCCCCTTTTTTAAAAAAAAATCATGTAATTTTATTGCTTATTCTTAATTATTTTCCTATTTCATTGTGTTTCAATATTTCTCTTTTTTTTTGCAAAAAGCAATCTGTAACCTTGATAAAAGGTCAGTGGGTTGATTGTTGAATGATTTAAGTTGATTATTATTATTATCATCACAGATATAATTTTCTCACCAGTAATCCGTTGCTAAAGAGTACTTGAGGTTCCATACAGGAGGAGGCGAGTCTCTCTCTCTTGATGTGAATGAAATCATGGAAGGAAGCATCTGGGTCATCATGGGTTCTAATGGAGGCGAGACAAAGGAGAAACACCAAAGAGACACAAACAGCGAGAGAGAGGGAGAAAAAGAGAGACGGACAGAAGGATTAGACCAGTGTTTTATAAAAAAAAACCTATGTACACACCTCAGAAGCTCATATTGGCCAATTTGACATTATCCTGCATTTATCCTAGGCCATCCGGATACCCCAACTTTGATTGGCTCCCACAAAGTTTCCCAAGGGAGTTGGCTTGGAACATTTTTTTTCTGTGATAGTAGACACCTTTATGAACACATCTGTGAAGAAAGCTAGTGGTAAGCATTTTTTTCCAGATTTGCCACAATTTAAGCTAATTTTCCCTAACTATTGTGTCTGTCTGTGCTTGGAGGGATTACATCAGCTGTGACCCAGCACCTTGCACCCTGCTGATGTGTCCTGGGCTCCTGTGATGTGCATGACATACAATGACAGAGAAAATCCAATCAGAAGGACATAAAAGACTAGACCCCTTTAACTAAAAATTGGTCCACTATTTTGAGAAAAAAGTGTCACAGTGACCTACCGTTTCCTGATGACTGCGGCGGTGGGTGTTATGGGAGGGTCCAATGTGGTCCTGGATGACAAGGAGGGCGAGGCAGAGGGGAAGAACGTAAGCTGGAAGTCATCATCCATGGAGATATAAGGAGCCAACATATCCAAGTCCATGTCCTCCTGAAGAAATACAAGTGGAGGGTGAGAGATGTCTGGGTCCAATGTTCAAAACCCACCCATTACATGTGTCGCATTTGTGTTTGCTTAAGTGCATGTACAGAGTCAGACCATCACATACTGTAAGTACTACAGGACAATGCCCTTAAAGACGACATGAAATTGCATTTTGAGAGTATTTCATTTCCACATCGTGACATCGTTAGGGAAACAGGGGATGGGGCCGGCTGGGCGTGTCTCAGCCAATCACAGCAATGGAGCGGGATTAAACCGCACCAGAGCTTCCATCCTCCAGATTCAGAATAACATGCAGCTCAACGTCTTGCATCCGGCTATGAGGACTGATGTGGGGCATTGGGGACTACCATGACCCACCTATGAGGACTAATGTGGGGCATTGGGGACTACCATGACCCACCTATGAGGACTGATGTGGGGCATTGGGGACTACCATGACCCACCTGGATGTCATGTTATGATCTGCACAGAATCAGCATTTTATTACTACATTTCAAAAAGACTGATGAATGTTTCACTGCTGCTATTTCCAGAAAATTACTTTAGCTGTCAACACTAGCCACGGTGTGGGCGCTTGCTGCTATGTTTACAATACTGGTTTGATAAACCAGGCAATGCTAAAATGTCCCAAAAAATAGACATGCAAGGAGGCATCATTTCTTTGAATGAGCTCATTTGACCAGTCAATTCACACTCATATACCTATACAATACGATACGATACAACTATATTGTCAGCATGCACTGAAAGTTGTTTTGCGTCCATGACAGTACCGTTCAAGATACAGACAAGACATAGAGACAATAGATTGCGAGACAAAACGATATCGTATCATATTAGATTAGGGAGGAAATTTTGTTAAGTTTACAAGGTTAGACCACGCAAAGTATACGGGTGGTAATAGAATTGATTGGGGATGTGGGAGTTCCCTGAAAATTCACCCAATTTTCCAGGACTGGGAGGTTCGATCCCCGGCACTCTGAAAAATGGGACCCAGTGCCTTCCTGCTTGGCACTCAGCATCAAAGGTTGGATTGGGGGTAAATCCCTGCGACATACAGTACTAGCGTCATGTTCAGGGTGTGTACTTGTACATCACACATCATGTGTGTGTGTGTGTGTGTGTGTGTGTGTGTGTGTGTGTGTGTGTGTGTGTGTGTGTGTGTGTGTGTGTGTGTGTGCGTGCGCGCGTGCACATACATGCGCGCGCGTGTGGTTAGCACCCACGTAGAGTGTGTTTCCGACCATCGTCTGGCTGTCTTCTGGGGAGATGGCCAAGAACCTTTCAACTTCATGTGTTTCCATCTCCCGCTCCTCACAGGGGGACTGTTACAGGGACACAGACAGATGAGCTGGCCATTTCAATCATTTCATTTAAATATAAGAAAAACGAGTCTCATAACATGACAATGAAATGTCCTATGGACAATTACTGAAGCTATCATAGATAATATAACAAATACAAAATAAGCGAAATAAATACAGAGTAAAATATCCAGTATGAATCCTGTATGTCGTTTTATCAGTTCGTAAACAACAAAACAAAGAATGCAAATATCTAGTGTCTGGCTTCTTCTTACTGGTGCTGGCTCAGACGAGGCTGTTACTGGCGATGCTGACGGAGGTGGAGTGATGGTGTCGAAGATAGGGGAGAGCAGCTCACGGAGCTCTGTAGTGCACAGTTCCTGAGGACTGCTTGGTCCTGAGGTGTCGTGGGGAAGAGTGGCGAAGGACAGCTCCACAAAGTCTGGGAGACAAACACCAACAGAGCTTTAGCTATGCTGTGCGTCATGTATCGTATATACAGTACATACCTGCAGGTTGTGTATCTCTTATCTTTTGCATCAATTATTAGGCCTGTCACAATCGATCTAATAATTTAGCGATCGCTCGCCCGCTGTCTATTTTGCTCGGTCGCTGTCTGTCCGTCCACTTCCGGGTCACCAGTGAAATGCATGTTGGGACGGCTTCCGGGTGAAATGCATGTTGGGACCGACACAGATTAATACTGGGACACACTTTTCCGCGTAACAGACCCACACGGGGGGGCGAGCGATCGCTAAATTATTAGATAGATTACCCACACTGAACATCATTTGCTGTTCATATATTCAGAACGGGTAAGGACTAGTATTATAGATTCACCTAATCCAGGGGTTCCGAATCAATGTGGTGTGCGCACCCCTTGTGGTGCACGACCACCCTCGGGTAATGGCGGTTTTATGGTGTTTGGTGTTCATGGTTTATGGTTTAACACAAGCAGCTGAATCCGGTAAACACTGTTGTAAGGAGATGTATAGAGCAGAGTATACAGCAGCTGAGTATCTCTCAGTGCAGTGACATTCCTTTCTCAATATGGACGCATTATAGTGATTATACGTTTTGCCATAATCATTGTCGTTTGGACAATCACCTGTCAGTGGCACAGTATCTCTAGACTTTGGCAGAACAAGGTCCTCTGGGTTCTCCTTGAGTTTACAGAACAGCTCCATAGCACTGCAGGGCCTGGGAGCATCTTCCTTGTCCTGACTGGTGGGTGCTGGTGACTCTGATTCCACCTTCGGCTCCACACCACGAGTCTGCTCCATGGAGAACACAACATCTGGCTCTTCTATCACACTGGAGAAGGTGGAGAGAGAGAGAGAGAGAGAGAGAGAGGGGGGGGGGGGGGGGGGGGGGTGAAGAAGAGATTTGCCTCTCTGCCTTTGTCTCCCTTAATCCCTCATTTATCACGGTTTTAGTCAAGAGACTATACAGGGTTCCCACACATGTTAGAAATTCATTTAAAAACCATTTCCACAATCATTTATGTAATCTTGTGTCTGAAAAATCATTTATTTGTTTCATGAGCATGTGCCACCAAAACTAAAGACCTCCCATAATATTAAATCCAGCAAAGCGATAGTTCATTGTGACACGGAAGTCAGAAGGTTTATTATATAATCCCCCCTTCATTCTTTATAATTCATTCTGCTCCTTTTAATCAGCTGTCTCTTTCCAAGTCCACTCCTTTCACTCTGACAATTTCATTGTCAGTCAAATGTGTCCATAACAGTGAAATCGCTTGAGGAGTCATGTGGTGTACAACAGGCATTTACTACATTTACTACACAGATACTACATTCCTTTGGACAGGTCAGAGTTGAGTCCCTGTCCACTGAATGATGTTTGTACCTGAGTATGAAGTTGAGGCAGACCACAGCTTCAGGCTGGGATGTCTTGTTGTTGTAGAGTACTGTGGCCTGGGTCTCTGCCCACACGAAGCCTCCTCTCTTTGCCAGGAAACGGTAGTGCCTCGTACTCACCTGGCCCTTTAACAATACTTTGGACAGCATGGGAAAGACAGACAGAGGAGGAGAGATGGGGAGAGACAAAGACAAAAGTAAATGCGTAAGGACAGACACAGAGATTTTCTGCTGCCTTGCCGCATGCTTTAATGCCTTTTTGGGGACATTTTAATGTGGTGGCATTTACACCACTATAACAACAACAACATACAACAAAGACAGTTTATTTCATGAAAATGTCGGCGACTGGCTGCTCACACGAGTTTCACTTAGTTACACTTGGATGTGTTTCCCATTCAATCAGGTCTGCTCATGTCACGGCAGAGAGACGGTTATGCGCAAACAAGTGACCCTACAGAATTGGTCTGAGCGTGCACAAAATGGCGGTGCTCGTGTTATCATTTCGATAGTATTTCTACGACGATTGCTATGTGGATTTTATTGTTTAGGA
This sequence comes from Electrona antarctica, assembly GCF_951216825.1. Lineage (NCBI taxonomy): Eukaryota > Metazoa > Chordata > Actinopteri > Myctophiformes > Myctophidae > Electrona > Electrona antarctica. The sequence goes on along the minus strand of NC_136792.1, from coordinate 38,162,897 downwards.
TGAAGTCGTGTCCGTGGATTTTTATTATGAACACTTTGAGTCCCACCTGGTGGACAAAAGGTAGCGTTTGGCTTGCATTCTCAAACAAAAAGGTGGGGGCTGAGGCATTTCTAGTCCTTTTTATCAGAATTACAGCCCTAATCGCGCTGGATGAACAAAGCGACCATGTTTAGTGGCTCAATACCAACTCCCGGTGACCACAAATCTAAAATATTAATGCTTCTAAAGACTCTTAGATAATCATTGATCAGATCAGAGCAGTCTTATATATTTGAAAACTTGAAATGGGACATTCTGCATAGTGAGTACTTTCTACTTTTGGTACTTTAAGTATATTTTGATACAAAAACCTTTCTACTTTTACTTACTTACATTTTGAATTCCGGACTTTTACTTGTAACAGATTACTTCTACATTGCAGTATTGATACTTTTACTTAAGTAAAACATGTGAGTACTTTTTCCACCGCTGCCTGTACCAAGAACTTACACGTATGTAGACACTTATTGATGTGGTCAGAGTCCAGAGCATGATGGTAGTCGTAGGCTGATCGACCAATCAAATCCTCTGGCTGGTAGCCCACTAACTCCATAACCCTGGAGACAATGACATGGAGAGAAGGAATGATGAGCTCCGTTCAGTTGTCTTAACCCATTAACCGTTTCCGTCCGTAGGACGTGGCCACACGTCCTAGGGAATCCAATCGAGGGATGCATTGGACGTGTGTACACGTCCTAGCGCATCCTCAATGATATCAGGCGAGGGGAGAATATTCTGAATTTTTTCATTTTGTTTCCTTTTCAGTCGGACAATCGGCCACCGTAGAGCGAAGCCTACGGTCATATTAGCTTACCGTTCACTAAGCTGTTACCGCGGCAGAAAGAATGCCTCGTCTCTCCTAATCCAGGGCGCTCTCCGTGGTTTTGATCTGATGGATATACTAAGCGCTCCATTTCTGACTTCAACATTACATGCCTCTCGTTCAAAATAGGAACTCTTTTTGGATCATGTATCATATAAGTGAAGGTAAGCTGTAAGCTATAGAAAATATTTCTCTGTTTTTCCGGTTGGGTAGGGCAAATAAATATTATATATATTTGGCCACGTACCCCCATCTGAAAAACGTTTTGTGCCGGGATTTGTGTTAAAAAATTTAAAAATTAAATTATTCAACATTTTCCAAAGATTTCGAAAAATAGCTATAGCAGATCCTGTAAGTCCATATATGGGCTGGGCTTCCTTGGAAGTATGCCACTTTAATTAAGAAAAATCAATCAATGTACAAGCTTGAGCTTGTACAGTATATCTGCCATTTTTGAGAACCACTGTTATAAACAACTGTTCTAAATCCTAAGAGTTTTCTGAATACATAAAATGTATGTTGATATAGCTCAAATCTAAAATGACATGAATGATGATGCTTTCCTGGTTTTACTGGGTTAACCACTTTAGCCTAATGTACTTCTCCGTATGATGAGTCGTGAAAACAGATGGTTCACTTATCGATCTGCTATTATTGCCGTTTTTGAATGATTTTGATTAGATATTTTTTGATTGTTTTTGTTTTTTCCTTCCTTAGTTTCAGCTATAGTGACATATTGACCAAAATAGGAACGACAGGCTGACAGACTGCTCATATAATAGAATAGGCTGCTCATATAACCTGTCCATTCAGAAAAATTCAGAAAAGATAGAATTCTTTTCAACTTCTTTTCAACTCAACGTGTGTTCAGCTTGGCCTACCTGCCCTCGCAGTGAGTGAAGTGGAGGTCCATGGAGTGTCGTGTGAGGAAGGTACTGCTGTCCAGAGGGAACTCTACACTGGAGGGGTGTGGGATGGGCTCACAGAGCAGTGTCATCACATGGCCACCAGGGGGCGACGCAGTACCACTGCTACTGCTGGTACTGAGAGGTTGCAGGTGGCCAGTGCAGTGGAGGACCTTCAGACATACAGTAGATGAGACAGATTGTCAGGACATAAAATGCAAGAGGGGATGAGAGAGAGAGAGAGAGAGAGAGAGAGAGAGAGAGAGAGAGCATAGAATTAAAAACTAGACGCCTCCTTCGGCTCTGGGGCGTGTGCTTCTCGAGAGGAGGCAAGCTTTCCCGAGATTCCTTGCGAAGCGTAGCGGAAGTATGAGTGGAAGCTTGCCAAGCTTCTGCGTTTGTCACAGAAGGGGAAGTTCTGTAGGCCAATCAGAGGCAATGTAATGTTTGTTTTCTCATGCCAATAAAGTTCCCTTAATTGGATTTAATTGATAAGTCCTGGAAAAGACGCTTGATACTTATAAGTTAATAAGTTATACCTCGTTGTAAAGTATAACAAATCAACGATAAAAAAATGACATGAAATACAATATCAATCGGTATTATTGAAGGGGAGAAATAATCGACCGAAGTTACGTTTCTGAACTCTATAATAGTATAACGTGTGCATTTGTGCGATAGAAAGGAGTGTAATTGAACCTTCCAGGTGGCAGACTTGATGTTGACGGTGCGCCCTCTGCTGGTCAAAGTGCTCTTCAGGCGCAGGAAGAAGTTTCTCCCTGGCTGCTGTTGTAACAGGATTTTTTTAGACACACCTGCAATTAAGATAAGAGATGGGTAAGATAGGTAAAAGTTACCTTTGCAATGAAATGCATTAATGACAATACATTTAGTTTCAGTTTAATCTGGAACTTTATTAGCATTGAATCATGAAACAATGAAGTTTGCACTGGCACAAGTGTGAGAGAGGACTTTTGGTTTAAAATAAACGATTTAAAAAAACATATATAGTAAAATAAACAAAGTCCCTCACATTTGTATGTAAATTACATCCTGCACATAATTCTACATTCATTAAAAACATGGCACTTCATTTCAAAAAGGTTGCAGACCCCTGATATAGACAGTAAATGCCAGGGATGTGTCATGTGCAGGGACAGTGACTGACCTGGCCTGGGACCCAGCAGGTCTCTGAGCTCCTCCTGGTCACAGGGGTGGACGAAGTCATACACACTCTGACCCAGCAACTCCATCTGCACATGGACAATAACAAGCATACAGTATTTATCAACACAAATCCACCTATACATTATACATTTAACTGTGGGTTCTCTGAGCACACACTACAGATAAATAGTACAGTGTGTGTGTGTGTGTGTGTGTGTGTGTGTGTGTGTGTGTGTGTGTGTGTGTGTGTGTGTGTGTGTGTGTGTGTGTGTATGTGTGTGTGTGTGTGTGTGTGTGTGTGTGTGGGAGGGGGGGTACGCAAATAACTTTCTAGTACCTGTGTGATGCCGATGTGTTTGCTGACGCTGTCCGACAGGTAGATAAGGTCTCCTTCTTCTGTCATCACCATGACGAATCCAGCCAATGCTCGTGGATAAAAAGTATCCATCAAATCCTCTTCCGCTTCCCGTTTAGGCTCCTCCTCCTGCTTCTCACCTGCGGTCACAACACCACAATGGCACACAGGCATAACTACCGTAAACTGGATTTGTGTACCATAAACATTATTATTATTATTAGGGATGTCCCGATACACTTTTTTCGTTCCTGATCCGATCCCGATACCACAATTTCTGTGTTTGCCGATACCGATACCGAATGAACAGAACCACGTGACGGATGTTCCTCACCTGTTCTGAGGAGGTGGTGCATACGCAGGAAGCTGAGGGTGACCCTCATGATGGCGGCCTTGTCCAGGTCGGCGGAGACTTTGTGTGGGAGGGGCAAAGTGTGCGCCAGCTCATAGAAGATCTCCGTCTCCTGGCTCCGCCTACATCTGGCCGCATCACGTGAACGCACCTTCCTCTGCTCAGAACTGGTGCTGCAGTGAAGAAAGAAAGATAGAGAGAGGTAAATGGTGAGGAGATGCAATACAATATTTGTATTATTTCACTGGGTCTTCTTATTATCCACCTTAAGAACCAGTCATTATTATTTGTACATTTATTCTTTGAACATTGCCGTTTGGATTTCCAAAAGTATAATTGCTTGCATATTAGGATTATCTGCTTAATACATTTGCTGATGTTTCCATCATAACTCTGCAGCTCTGCACACAATCCTTCAACCAATCTGAGTGAGACAGTTAAACATTCCCTGCTTTGTGAATTGTGGCCATATCATAATAAGAAGCCTCTGTATCACTTGCTGCCAAATATAGGGTGTTTTATTTGTACAAGGATACATACAAAATGTATCATATGGAGGACCATATGAGGACATATGAGACCATACGATGCAGCACTGCCTTGTCTGCCCTCTACTACCCAACACAAGCTTTAAAGATCTTGCAGACTTCAATAATAATGCAAAGGAGTGAAAATGTCATCTAACCAAATGCTTCAAAGACACGAAAAGAAGAAGAAGCTGATTCTCACAGTCTGATTCTATAAACAGCCCCTGTTTGTTTTTGTCAATGTGGAAAGAAAACAACATGGATGGTAAAAAAAATAAAAAATAGAAGATAGCAGCACAGAACATTTTATTTTGACGTCTGCTTATCGAAAGCAGCTCCTCCTTCCTTCACTCCTTGCCTTGTCCTTCCTGTCATGCCCCTCCCCCCGTCCGCAGGCTGTGTCAGAACACTGTGTCCTGATAGGTTCAGGTCAAGTCAGGCAACAACAGTGTTCCTTCCTTCTCTTCATACATACATACTTTCTCTCTCTCATCTCTCAAACATTCCACACATGCTGCTGTTTTTGCCCACTCTGCTCCCCGTTTGCTCAGCTACAAACTATAAATACAACCTGATAAAGTGATAATGACCATGAATCATTGTAAATAATGAGAAACATAATAATTACACAGTTAATTACAGTTAATTATTAATAATAATAGTCAAATAAATGCAACAACAGCACATGCATAATCAACAACAACATGAGCGCTTTAATTGCGGTTTGGTGCTGCCACCACTTCTCCAGCAAAGACAACTTGTCCGTTATTGCATTAAGTTAAATGCTGCCACTCGGGAAATGGCTTTGAAGCCACAAGGCCACTGGCAATAAATAGGCTTAAAAATAGCTACTTCCACCCCACAATCAGGTTTATGAACAAACAGACCAGGAAGAAGATCAGTAATAATCTTCAGCTTCGGAAATGCTTTGAATTAGTTGGTGAAAGTTAATATCTGGTAGCATTAAGATGGCCTGTGAGTGAGATATACTGTATGCTTCAGCCCAGTGTGCAAAACATATACCAGCAGTAACCAGACAGAGTAATGTAAAAGTCTCTACACAGTGTACGCACGCACGCACGCACGCACGCACGCACGCACGCACGCACGCACTTCCTCAGGCCTAAGGGAGAGGAATTGTACACTTTACCCTTAGACAATTGATCACCCCCCCCCCCCTCTTTACAACACCCTCCTGTTTTCTTCCACTCAGTACATATAAAGGACAGGCAGTCAGGCACAGCGACGCGTCAGGTAAGATTCGGGGTTAACTCCGCCCACTGTGGGCGCCATTTTCCAATCCTATGAGTTTGACGTGTATAAGTAACGCCAGTCTGTAGTTCTTAAGTTTGCTTGTCGTGACTCTGGTGTGTAGACTGTAAATGCAGTACGCTATCTTCCATCTCTCTACTATCTTTGACTTGTCTGTCGCTCCACGATCCTCGCCTCAAAACAGTCAAAACACTCAAACTTGACTTGATGAGAAGACATGTGGACATCCTTAATATGGAACCAGAGGTGGCTCAGAGGTGGCTCAGGGGTAGAGTGGCTGGATGGCAACCGCAAGGTTGCCAGTTCGAACCCGGGCTCGCCCAGAGTTAGTGTCAAAGTGTCCTTGAGCAAGACACTGAACCCCTAATTGCTCCTGATGTGCTGGTTGGTGACTTCCATGGTTTCAGCTGCCATCGGTGTATGAATGGGTGTGTGAATGGGTGAATGTAATGCACAATCTATGTAAAGCATCTCTAATAAAAACATGAACCGTGGTTGAAAAAAACTAAAGTTGTCCTTTAGGCTAGTGTTAGCATGTATGACACACACACACACACACACAGTGCGAAACTTTTTATTTTCTTTTTTTTTAACCTAAATTTAACACAATCAACAGCCAATGAAGGTCCCCCCCAGAAGCTCTTTCAGGGTCTCGAACCCAGTACGGCGCAGTCCAATTTCCCTGAACGGCCCCTGAGAGCCAAGGGCCCCTGTGCCTTGAGCCCCAACGGCTAATTTGGCCCTGACGCACGCACGCACGCACGCACGCACGCACGCACGCACGCACGCACGCACACACACACTGTCCACATAATGAGAAGTACAGGAATACCTTGTACAAAGGACATAAACACTGCCAGTGCAGTTTGACAGTGGGAGAGCAGCCAGTTACAACGTGCGTGGACGGCAAAGCATTGTTACATACAGTACAGCTGACATGTCGGACACAGGGCAGCAGACATAAATCATGGATAAAGGAAACAACGCCTCCTCCAAATTGAGCGGCTTCCTATAATGGCTGAAACTGAGCAGTACCTCGCTAACTGCTTGGCTCTCCTTTTGGAAAGGCCGGCCATTTGTAAGCCCCTCACAACCAACTTATGCACATGCCCTAGGCTGCCAAAGATAAAAACTAAAAGTATACATCTGTAGCCTAGCTGTGAGATGGTCTGCACTAGCTGCTGATACTCCAGCACTTTGGTTAGAAAGGCTTCTTCCAGGCTATAGTCAAAGGTACAGCCGACCTCGAGAATGAACACCTCTATATGGTTTTCATTTACAACAATGACATCAGGGGTGTTAGCTGAAATGTTAGAGAACACAGAATCATCATTACACAGGTTAAACATCCTCGGCTTCACAGTAGAATGCTTATAAAGCATGATGGAGGACCTGAAAATGGAAGAGATGTCTTTCGATATCAAATCCACTATTCTGTCATGCCTACTTATGTAAAGGCCCCTGTAAACATGGCAACCATTTAAGATGTGGGACATGGTTTCAGCTATTTGTTCATGGCCATGATGGATACAGTGAGGAGCATGATTGCCTGGAAACCAGAACACACACACACACACACACACACACACACACACACACACACACACACACACACACACACACACACACACACACACACACACACACTAGGGAACAGAAATATGTGCAGTCACACAGGAGGAGGCAGAGAGAGAGAGAGAGAGAGAGAGAGAGAGAGAGAGAGAGAGAAGGAGAGAGAGAGTGTGAATGTAAGCGGTTTACAGTAAGCCATCATTTGTAATCTCCATACAATTTGGAGAGTGAAAGTGATAGATCAAACACTCGCCGTTAATTGCTGATTTGCATATGCCCCCCCCACACACACACACACCCATATGACCCATGTGACCCTTGCCACAAGGCTGATAACCTCACCTGCTGTGAGAGGTCAGGTTGCATGCTGTCTCTCACTCTCTCATTGGCTCATCATGTTAAAATTGTCTCAACAGTGTTAACAAGAAGGCATGCAAAAAAACAACAACAACATAACCAATGCTTTTTAGGATTTGTTTTGGATTGGTGCACATTCCCTCCCTCAGTAATACATTAACAACGTATTACTAAATTGTCAAGTATAGCATAAACTAACCTCTCCCTCTTCTATATAGTTACTATACAGGAGGGTGGGGGGGGGTGGGGGGGGGGTTGCATAAATAAAGGCATCCACAAAACTAGTGGGAATAATCTAACCCAGGATGCTTTGTCTTTTTGCCAAATCAATGCCTCCAATCAATGGCCCTTGAGTGACCAATGCGAGGTTTTAGAATTAAATTCGTCGATGAGGTAAGGCCCGTTGCAAGTAGATCAGACATACGTACTGTACGTACTGTACGCGCAACAACAACCATACCCATATATAACTAGCGAGCTATTAGAACTAAATCAGTAAACTGTTTCACCAGTCATCTATTCTGACGACTGATTATTGAAAAATCACACGAGGTAAAAACAGCAGTTTGACGATACAGCAGGCAAATGACACAGGGGCGCAATCGTACAATTAAGGCCCAAAATATTCCGTCTTAAAAAAACTGCATCCACCAAGTTAGCTCAATCGTGGAATCAAGACTTCGGTTCAGATCACTGTAAATGAAGGCAAGTTTGATCCTGTTGATCAAATGCTCGGTCTTCATATTAACCGATTGGACCATGTATTATTCCATTCTCAAGGTACAATTTAGATATATTTTTTCTTCAGCACAGTCTGATTTTTAAAGCACGGGGGCGCGTCACAGAAAGTTGAACACAAGACAATACGAGAGGTCATTGCATGGAATGGAACTTAACTCTATGAAGTAGACACAATTAAACGCACATTTCTATGCATTCTTACCCTTTGACTGTCTCCTGCTTCGTATCCATGCCTACAAGAAAAACTGCATGTAGACTAGTCCTTTACAATGCCTTTATATTTGTTATTGTCTTGTCTTACAGGCTGTAAGTTACAGCAACAAGCATGCCAAAAGGCAAGAAGTCGGGCCAGTGTTTTTTGGCAAATCTAAGCTAATAAATATAAGACTTCTGGTGGACGATCTCTTCAAAATAAGAGTACCCTCTAAGCTCAGTATTAAAAAACGATTCATTTGCACATTAAAACTATAAATTAAGCATTTAAACGATGCTATAATACACACATTATGTGTGTATTTGTAATAAATAAATAAATACATAAATACATAAATACATAAATAAAGTTATGTCAATGGATAATTGCTATTCACTGGAGTGCATGGCCTTTAAAAATTGGACGCTGGGCAAAACTCAGTGCTATGTTTCAACTAGTCTGACATGTATGTTGTAGACGGCTCCCCGGGAGCAGTATGGGTTAGCGCCCCTGCTTGCATCCTCCGTGAGGAGGAAGCCCAAAAACCTTTGAGGAGGCCTTTAGGAGGGCCATTCGAGCCGCAAGTGGAGTCTGCGGTAGGCTACTACCGTTGCCCAGCGTTGGAGCCTGCAGAACCACTGCGGCTCAAGAATCCACCACTCCGGAATGAAGTGTCTGGTGCTGGGAGTCTGGTGCAACGCATAGGTCCTCGCGGTACTCCTGGTGAGAGCAGGAGTGGACCTGGTGAGACGTAGGAGGGGCAACCCACAGAGCCTAGTCCCTCCACTTACCAGAATAGTACCTCTCAGTCCCGGCATAGTAGTTCCGGAGTGGTTCCAACGGATTGTGCGGCCCTGTCTTTCCCTAGTGGTCTGATCGAGGGTAGCTACTGGGACGTAAGTCGGGACTTGATCACCCTGGCTGGGTCACCCGAGTGAGGGGTATGATGTTCGAGAGACCCGAAACCCCGATGACCTTGGGATACATCACTGATGATACGTCCCAGTTGCATCCAGGCGATTATTTTCGTTTAGAGGAGGTCGCCCTGAACTTGTACGTATAGTTGAAACATAGCACCGATTTTTGTCCAGCGTCCACTTTAGTCTGGAAATGACACGTGTTTGACCTCTGACCCCACTAGATGGCCCACCAATTTTTTTTTACACCTCTGCTGCTTAGTGGAGAGTGTGGTGTTGTAGAGGAGATCTCCCCGAACGCGTGTGTATGTCAGACCAGTTGATACAGAGCCGTTTTTTTCCAGCGTCCAATTTGTAAAGGCCATGCACCCGAGTGAACAGTATTTATCCATTTAAATGAGATAACAGGCGTTGATGAAAATTAAAAAATCTACATTCTCTAATTGTTTACTCATTGTAACAATAATTTAAAGGCGTAGTGAAACGGAAATGGTGGACATTTTATTTTGAAGTTTCAGACGGTCTCAAGTTGAAACGCCGCTATGAAGTTTCTAAACCAATCAGAGCGTCGCATCCCTTCAGGGGATGGGACGGTAGCTAGGGACGGTAGCTATGCTACGCAGGACAGCGTGTGGATGTTTGTTTACAAATCAGATAGTCGACCAGCTTTACCAGTTTACTCTTATGTGGCTTATTTCTACCCTATAATGTTTTCAGATACATTTTTTAGCGTGATGATTAAGTTGAAACCGAGTAATACACTCTCTGGATGTTATCTTGAATGGGAATACAAACGGAAGATTTCTGTAATCAGTAGCAGCTGTGCAGCCTGTGCTGGACGGATGCGGAGATATGGGGAATTAAACGGGTGAGCTTCATTTTTATTGGCTTTTATCGCTGTGGGCCTCGACACGTCATCACGCAGCACGTTTTCGTTTTCAGGAAGTAATAAAAAACATGGACTTTTGATATAAAAACACACAAAAATTAGACTTTTCCCATTTTTTTGGCATCCATTGTTAGGTATGCCCATATATGACCGATATGGTCTAAAAGTGTGAAAAACGTATTTATCATTTCACTACACATTTAACTCTTGGTGTTAAATGAAACCAATGTCCATTTGGTTTTATTTTACACTCAAGTTAAAAATCTATAAGGGTCCATTTGGTTACCAACTCCATCATTTAGCTGGGAACCACCTGTCCCCTCGGCTCAAGGACCACTGGTGGTCCCCGGACCACTGGTTGAAAACCACTATAATAAAACCACTATAATAATTGGCTATAATTATAGGCAATCTGAGAATCTATCTGCAAATAGAGGAGAAACAGTGCCCTCTTTTGGTTTAGTTAATGGGGAGTCAACAGTATGTCTCGAGAGACTATTAAATAGCCTAGGTATGACGCCCCACGTAGAAGGGTATGTGCCAACTGCCAACTGCCAAGTGCCCAATTTAATGTGAATCAATAGCCATTTTAAATCGGTAACAAACTTTTAGGGCACATATAAGTACTCTAGTATAAGTCATTTCAAAATACATATATCTTAAGTGCATTTTTAAAATAAATGTAGGCCTGTCTTTTACAAAACATTAATTACGGAATCCCTCAAACATGAACGCAAGGACAACACAAGAGACGGTCGCGGCCACACAGCCGCAAGGACAACACAAGAGACGGTCACGGCCACACAGCCAACTCAAGGTACGGCCACGGAGCCGACTTGGGGACCCAACGCAGCTCCTCCAAGGAAAACAAACAAATTAACGGAGCTGAACGTGAATCCCCCCACCGCCCACCCCTTTTTTTCCCCCTCACTGTATATGTTTCTTTTCCCTTTTTACCTCCTTTATGATGAATTCCTGTTCTGTCTATAGAAGTGTCTATTTGTACGTCTCTAAATGTTTTGATGATTTGAACATGGTGGACCTAGTATTGGAAACAAGTGTAATGCTTAATTGGGTCGTCCACTCACAGTTAACAGCCTTTGTATTGAGTTTGTGCTTGAAATGTACTGTAATTCTGCAAACTGTTAATAAATTCTTCAATCAATCAATCAAAACGACACCTTATTCTGAAGGCAACCGGATGTCTTATATTTGCTTGCTCCCAATGTGGAAGTAAACCTGAAATTCTAGATTTGCCAAAAAATAGAGCTAGAAGTCGGATGGTTTTAAACCACGCCCCGTAGATAGACGCGGATTACAAGTAATGTACTGTAGATGTTTATATGCGATACATGCGAAACATATGTCTCTCTACCACCATCTATCGACTGGGTGGGGGAAGATGTAGAGTTGACTTTACAGTGGTTCTCTATTAACCACCTTTTAATTTCAAGAAGGACCCCAGTCACAAGACCACGAAGTTGGACGGACGGTCACCGGGACCCCAATAACTCTCTGAAAATGTACAATTTACAAATGCAACCAGATGGAAATTGGTTCCAATTTTACACTCAAGCTAGGGTCCACTTGGTTCCTTGCTTAAGTCAATAATTTGAACTTTTGAAGGTAGGGTAAGTGCTTTTCTTTGGAAAAAAATAAGTGTTAATTGACTGGGTACATTTCGAAGAAAGCACAAGTCAATACAAAAACTGTTACTTGTGGACGAACCATATAAAGCATTACACTTGTTTACAACAAGGTCCACCATTTTCAATTAATCAGAGCATTTAGAGAGTACAAATACTTAAATAAAAAGAAAACAGGAAATCATCACATAAAGAAAGTAAAAAAGGGGAAAAACATGTACAGTAGAAATGAGCAGACGAATTTGGAACTGGAACACTTTTGTCACCTATACCTGAAAATGTATTTTCTGTTTAAGAACTGGAGAGACAGGGAGACCACTGTTACTGAACAAACAATCAATGATTACTATCAGAATACATTCTGATAGTAATCATTGAATGTTTGTTTTTAGTTTTTAGTTTGGGTACTTTAAGTACATTAATTTGTGATGCCAATACCTTTGTACTTTTACTCAAGTACATTTTGAATTCCCGACCTTTACTTTATTTCTATGTTGCAGTATTGATACTTTTACTTAAACATTTCAGTACTTTTCCACCACTGGTGGTATGGGTGGTTTAGCTCTGGTCCATACCATAGAGAGTTCAGTTCTCCTTCGCTATATGGACCAGCTAGGGTGGTCTGGTACTCTATACACAGCAGAATTCAGCTATTTTAACTCAAAGTGTATCCCATGTACCTTGTGTATACCAGGCGGCTGTGGCTCAGGAGGTACAGGAGCAGGTACTGGGTCGGCGGTTAGAATCCCGGCTCCTCCTGTCCACATGTCGAAGTGTCCTTGGGCAAGACACTGAACCCTACATTGCCTCCAATGAGTTGGTGGGTGTGAGCTTGCCCATGCACCATTGGTGTGTGAATGTGGGAAGTGAGGACGCTGGCGTCGACTGTTCGTCGCTTGCAATGTAAGAATGAAGAATGAACCATTGTAAAGCGCTTTGAGCAAAAATGCCATTCATTACTCTGGGTATCTCTGGGTTAACGCCACTACAGTGAAGCGTAGAGTATTAAGATTGTCTTGTTTGTGTTCAAAGCCCAGTTCTCTTGCACATCATATTGTGGAACCTTTTCAGACCAATCTCCCAGCACCAGGTCACTCAGATATGACAGTCAGCTGTACATAACAGGTGAGCACAGGTGAGGGGTGACCGTGTCTTACTGTCTTACTGTCTTTGCTCTGTTGGTACCATAGTTGTGGAACAAACTCCCTTTGAGGATCAAAGCTGCCCCCACCCTATAGGGACTTTTAAAAAACATGCTTAAGTCACCTTTTCACCATAGACTACTATAGGACCCCTAGGTTCACTTGTCTTCTGGATTGTGTGTTTATTTTTCTACTTCTGACTGACAGTGGGTCTGAATTATGTTGTCTTGTCCTGTTTTTGAGTGGTGTAAACCACTCCTACAACTGGCTTTGTTAGTCTGTCTGTCTGTCTGTGCTCAAAAAATGAGCACGGTTGCTATGGTCACCCAGTTCACATGGGGTGTGATTTCATTACGTCAGACATTACGTCAGACCACAGCTGATCAGTCTATATAAGACCTTACACCACTCAGTTCACAGGTGTGATTTTTTATTTTTCTATATACAGCTTTTGTCCCCACACGTCTCAAGATTTGCCATTGACAATGAAAGGGGAATTCAGGTCAAATGTCCGCTAAATCTTGTCAGATGAGACCCTCCTGGCAAGCCGTGATGATGCAGTCGTCCATGAACACCAGCATGGTCAGCCTCTCGTGTGCGATCTTCTTGCACACTAGCGGCTCCAGCAGCGGGACCTCGTGCATGCGTGGACACAGCGTGGTGCCCAGCACCTTGGCGGCGTCCAGTCGGCTGCTGCGCGGTGCCACGTTGATCTTGTCGTTGCTCTTACTTATGTTACCGAGGCTGTGGTAGCGCTTGTGCTCCTTCTCCACCCCTCCGCTCCCACCACCCGACTTGTCAGACTTGCGCTCCTGGAGCGACAAGGTGGCAAAACGTCCGATACTAAACGGAGTGGAGTTACCTGCTCCTGATCCGACGCTGGTACTTCCTCCTACTCCTCCTCCTCCACCACTGCCACCGCCTCCACTTTCCGAGGCACTCTGTCCCTTGGAAGCGGTAGCCACGGCCGGGTGGGGCAGGGAGTTGGAGCGCGAGAGTGATCGAGGGAGGGGCAGCGGGAGTGTCGGGGGGTTGGAGGGGACTGTGGAACTGTTGGTGTTGGGCGGGTGGTGATCATAGAGTATATAAAAGGATAGAGACTGAACTGGCGCGAAGCTCCGCCCCCCCAGCTATTCATGTCAGTGGAAGTTGCTCAGTGGCGTTTTGAAGCACCCGGAAAGACTGCCGGAAGTACCGTCTCAGAACGTCTACTTCCGCATTTGACCACCAAATTTTGGTGGTCAAATGCGGAAGTGCAACCGAGCGCTCAATGTTAAAGCCCAGCTGCACGGGGTTTCCCGGTCATGAATCCACGGGTCCGCCTGTAGTCCCTCCTCCTACCACTAGGGCCGAGCGCCTCAACGTTGAATAGCCTCACTGGCCCCTTGGTGGTGATGGCCCTCCACGCTGCCCGTGACTCCACCCCCTACCACGGTGGTGGTGATTGGACTCCATTGGCCAGCGGTACACGTAATATTCCCATGTCCTTCGATAGTATCAAAGCCGGCCTCACACACAAGGACTACGTAAGAGCCATGTGGAAACGTTTTGTTTCCGATGTCATCCTCATGAAACACCATATTTGGTCCTGTTTGTGGTGGGAGACAGGGGACAGGGACCCTGCACTCTGGGACCGGAGGAACCCACACCCCATTGTTACAGGTGATATTACTTGCTCCGACCATGACTAAATTGTCACTAAGGCAACCAAGATACAGCCAATGATTGTGTTGAATTGGGGGTTCGTATCCTTGTTGCACATACAAGTTCCGTCCAATTAAATCAGGCATTGTGCATTTGTTTTTACCTGCTGGAGTTCCGCTTGCAGGGCTAATTAAGTGACACATCACAAACACGAAGTACAAGAGGAGGCCCATATTCTTCATTACGGCTAATGGCGCCATCCTAAAGCCTTTGCTTGTGCAAGTCGTGCTGTGATTGGCCTGTGCACTTGGGCAAGGGACACGCTGTGATTGGGTAGTGCACTTGTGCAAGGACGCGCTGTGAGTGCACTTGTGCAAGGACACGCTGTGAATAGAGTAAACCAAATTGAATAGAATAAACAAAATTACTTTTTCCTCTTCTGGTCGTCGTAAAAAAAATTCCTTATCTCGGCAGTCTTTTTCCAAAATGTCATATGCTCTGGTCTATCATATACCATGTCATATGTCATATACAACACACACCGTTGTCATGGATGCTTGACAGTGCCAATTTTTGCACATGGCAAGCAGCAGTTTGTACTGTCCATGGACGGTCTTATGGCGGCGCTCCACTGAGCGCATTGCATCGCATTGCATTCGGCCGGCGTCTGTGCGTGTTGTTCTGTTGTGAATGATGTAAATGAATAGCCAACTTCAGAATAGCACAGTTACGAAACAGGTTGGCGGGATGCTCTGGTATATGATAGACCAGAGCATATGACATTTTGGAAAAAGACTGCCGAGATAAGGAATTTTTTTTACGACGACCAGAAGAGGAAAAAGTAATTTTGTTTATTCTATTCAATTATAGGCTTATGGCATATAGTTGTTGATTGTTGTTGGTACATTTTGTAAAGCGTCCTTGGATTCATGAAAGGCGCTATATAAATTCAAGCTATTATTATTATTGCATTTATCACGAGGAAACCCCAGGCCGCTGGAGTTTAACATTGATCGCTCGGTTGCACTTCCGCATTTGCCAACCAAAATTTGGTTGGCAACCTGTTGGCAATCTGCCGTTCTGCCAGTAAACATCCTGCTACTGAAAACCTTTTGTTGTGGCTTCATTCCACATGCCTCTCCATCACAGAAAGTTAGTCCACAACAATACACCACATTCCGTGCTCAGCCTGAAGTATCATTTGATTTTGGAATATTATGGAAGAGTACCTCAAATTGCCGTGTATTGTTGTACTTTAATATATTTTGATGAGACATATGTAATTTATCGGGTAAAATATACCTGACGTTGGTGATGGTGTGACAAAATTGAGGGTTACTAGGACACAGACATTAATCAGCACGTTGAATCACATTCCGTGCTCAGCCAAAATCATCTCGGATTTGATACACACAAACACACAAAGCTGGGCATAGGATAATAATAATAATCGCTGTCCCCAGCTACAGAGAGCTCCACACACTGCCGTAGGCTGTGCTTATAAATATGGCGACATTCGTTCCCCTTTAGACTTCTGAGTACCGGCACCGAGTTAGTAGGTTTGTCTTCCAGGTCCTGTAGTACAAATGGCAAACCCCAGCAATGGCAAGTACGACAAATGGAATGACAATCCATGACAAATACCATACTGTTCTTTCTATTTCTTCACAAGTTGGAGGAGCCGGGTGAAAAATTCCATCAACTTGACATTTTGATGAACCATGACCTTCAAGTCTGAAACCTTTTCTACATGTGTATGTCACACCTTCCCCATAGTGGTACTTCTGCTTCAAAGGGAACCTATCAGCACCTGGACCATCTGCTGGAGGTTTGCATTGAATCAGCTCACATACCGGTAGCTTGTTCGTCCAGCCGTCGCTGCCGCACGTTATGGCACCTGCACCACTTGCCATGTTGAAGCCGACATCACAGGTGTAAACCACGACGTCTCCATAGGCATACAGTTTGACCGCACTGTCACTATTGGCGTTCTCAACGTTTGGCGGTCGGTTACATGTAATTCCTTCACATTCTGGTCGTTTCTCTGGCCAGCCATGCACTCCACAAGTCAGTTCTGTCGGGCCCAACAGCTTGTAGCCAGCATCACATGTGGCCACAGCTTTGTTACCAACCATTGTTCCATTTGGATAATGTATAGCTCCATTCGGTACGTGACCAAGATAACCACAGTCTGTAGGCCTATCACAAATGAGCGTGATGGGACTCCATTGGCCAGCGGTACACGTAATATTCCCATGTCCTTCGATAGTATCAAAGCCGACCTCACACACAAGGACTACGTAAGAGCCATGTGGAAACGTTTTGTTTCCGATGTCATCCTCATGCAACACCATATTTGGTCCTGTTTGTGGTGGGAGACAGGGGACAGGGACCCTGCACTCTGGGACGGGAGGAACCCACACCCCATTGTTACAGGTGATTTCACTTGCTCCGACCATGACTAAATTGTCACCACGGCAACCGAATAACAGCCAATGATTGTGTTGAATTGGGGGGTCGTATCCATGTTGCACATACAAGTTCCGTCCAAATAAATCTGGCATTGTGCATTTGTTTTTACCTGCTGGAGTTCCGCTTGCAGGGCTAATTAAGTGACACATCACAAACACGAAGTACAAGAGGAGGCCCATATTCTTCATTACGGCTAATGGCGCCATCCTAAAGCCTTTGCTTGTGCAAGTCGCGCTGTGATTGGCCTGTGCACTTGGGCAAGGACACGCTGTGTAAACCAAATTGAATAGAATAAAAAAAAATTACCTTTTCCTCTTCAGGTCGTCGTCCTAATTTCTTATCTCGGCAGGTTGACATGTTGATAGACTTTTATTAACTGAATGGTGCTCTGGTCTATCGTCATATACAACACACACACCGTTGTCATGGATGCTTAACAGTGCCAATTTTTGCACATGGCAAGCAGCAGTTTGTACTGTCCATGGACGGTCTTACGGCGGGGCTCCACTGAGCACATTGCGTTGCATTGCGTTCGGACGGCGTCTGTGCATGTTGTTCTGTTGTAAATGACGTGAATGAATAGCCAACATCAGAATAGCACAGCTACGAAACAGATTGGCGGGATCACTCCGTTCAGTCAATATCGAGAAATCTAACCCAGATAACTAGGTAGCCTAGGGTGATTTAAACACAGAGACGAAGGGATTTTATTTTATTTTATCACTGAGTCTGTTTGATACTTTGATTCAAACTGTTCCCCAATACGATTGCCTGGTCCATGATTCAAATTGGCCTTGATTCTTCGACACCCATTACCCTGTAGGGTAGCACTTTACATTAAGGTCATTGTAATTAACATTAATTAAGCGTTAAGACACTCATTAACAGTCTTATTAACACTTAATAAACACACGTATTAACTGTAGTCAATACTTTCACATAGCATCGATCCATGCAGGTATACCACATACCTACATGTGGTCCCGGGGAACAGTTGGATGATCTGCTCCCAGGAAGGGGAGCGGATCACCGGGCAGCCATTCACACTACCACAAGTCAGCGGCGTCAACTTTGGGAGTGCCTGAGGGCTTGGGCACTCACTGAAAAAATAATAAGACAAATAGCACCCACTGAGATTAAGGCTGAAGATCCCCTCCCCCTGGTCCTTTTGTCACGTAGGCACACACCTTTACGGTGTTCACAGAACAGGTATTCAAATGCTAATACGGTGGCTTTGTTCCAGTGACCGCACGGTTCATTCACTGCACTCCGTCTCCTGCAGCAACACAACACTAACACAGTCAGCGGAGAGGCTGCTGTCTGTGTACCGTCGGCCCGTCTGTAAAGAGCCATGACTTGAGACTTGACAAACAGAGCCATCTCAGCCAAAATATCCCAAAACAATGTCCGGGGAACAGAACTGTTCCTTTTCCTCAGACTACTTTTACTTTAATTAAAAGGTAAGATGCAGTGGCTGTAATTGGGTCAAGGATCTTGCTTTCGTGAGCAATGGTGTACGAGATCGGTAATACATTGGTCAAATCATGACATTGTTAGACCATCTGGGGGAAATAAATAAATAAATCTGCGTCGTCGTCGTCCCACCTAGCTAAAGGTAAAATCCACCCGCCGCTTATGGCTGAAACAATTTAATTATTTACTGTTGATCATGCTGAAATGTTGAAACAA
Organism: Electrona antarctica; assembly: GCF_951216825.1. NCBI lineage: Eukaryota > Metazoa > Chordata > Actinopteri > Myctophiformes > Myctophidae > Electrona > Electrona antarctica. The sequence continues at coordinate 38,144,195 of NC_136792.1, read as the reverse complement.
GATGCTGAAACAATTTAATGTGTTCGTTAATTGTTGTGAACTGAAAGCGCGCACCACTGTATTTATTAGCAAACTGTAAATTAAGTACCAAAAAAATGTTTTTTTCCCCCGCTGGGGGGGGGGGGGGGGGGGGGGGCAGGGCGGGGGGCACCCACTGCCGTTATAGGAACCTGCCGCCCCTGCCACAAGTGGTCCCAAGTGAGCACCCGGGACCATAGTGTGAATCTACCCTTAAACACAACAGATGGTTGTGATTGGATGAGGCTGACATCAAATCAAATCAAACTTTATTTATAATGCAAATTTACAAAGACCAAAGGTTAACCAAAGTGCTATATAAGATCAGATAAAAGAAGAACAAGCAATACAAAATAGCATGAGCAACAACACAAACAAAAGAGCATCAATTTCACAGTTGTAATTCAATCAGACAAACCAAAATGCAATCCAGAATCAGAAAAGCCATGGAGAAAAAAAAAAGTTTTAAGAGAAGACTTAAAATCTCATAAGGAGCGAGCAGACTTAATCTGCAGGGGCCGACTGGGGTGTATGGATTTATAAATACTGGGGAGTCAGCCCGTTTAGGGCTTTAATAAAAACAAATAATACATCTTAAAATCTATATTGCAGGGAAGTATATGAGCCTGAGGGATGGAGAGACAGCGGGAGGAATACAGAAATCCCAGACAAACCTACGTGGAACGTGCACAACATTACAATTGAAATAATAAAATCTGTCTAAAAGTTAAAAATTAATATCTTTACCATGGCACATTTGGTGAGGACAACACACTCTGTGTACAGTCTAAGCAGGTGAGCCAGTAGGGTACAACAGATGTGGAAAGCAGTGGGAATAATTGCGATAACAATGATTGACTACTGTAAATGATGGGGTAAAAAAAAGAAAAGAAAAAGTTGGCTGCCAAATGTGCAAATTGGCACATGAGAGTCCTGTGTGAAGGGCCTGTAGCTATCATCATCATAACCTTTATTTAAGCTCGGAATACAATTGATGGGCAGGCCCTCAATTTTCAATGTAGCCAAAATACAAAACACAAAATCAACAATCAACAATATACATTAAATACAGCAATATCAAATATATGAATTGGAAAACAGAACGTTTTAAAAAAATAACTATAATAGATGAATGAGAATTAATTAAAACAGTTACATTGTTGAAGAAAAGTGCTAGAAATCATTTCCCTGAATTGACCTAGGGAAGGCAGTGATCTGATTTTTAGGGACTTCTGGAGTTTGTTCCAATCAAATGGAGCACTGACAGAGAAAGCTGCTTTACCTAGCTCTGAGTTAGAAAATGGAACCTTGAGGGTCAGGAAGTCACTCGAGCAAGTCTGATAAGGACTTGGATTCTGATCCAACATAAAGCAAATGTAAGAGGGGACCATTCCTGAGATGGCTTTGAAAATAAACATGTATACCAGTGCTTGTCCCGCCACTCGGACAGAGAGGAGTGTGTACAATGATGGGTACCATAGGTGTCACCAGTGACCCATCTTAGGGCAGAATGGTAAACCGTATCGAGGTGCTTTAAAGTGGATGGTGCAGCAATCCTGTAAATAATGTCCCCATAGTCCAGAACAGAGAGAAATGTGGCTTCAATGATTGTTTTTCTACAGGATGCCGGAAAACATGCTTTGTTCCTATAGAGAAAACCATTTTTTTTGTCTCAGTGAGATTGGAGTATGGTTACAGTAAGACCACATGGTGCAGTCAGCAGGTCTGATCTCAACCCGGCCAAAAACATCATGACTCGGATATGGTGAAAAAGATGTTTAAAGGATCTAACTCCACAATTCAGTACAGTTCCCCGAATATGTAAAATGTGCTTAGAAACTAATTCAGCTTTTAGTGTATGTATGTTCACAAACTTTGTCCTACACAAACATTAAATTCCCATTGACAATGAAAGGAACATTTTACGTCATAGTGTCTGAGTTTTTTTAACCAACACACAGACATAAACGATGTTCAATAGCACTGATTTATGGGGAAAAAAAATCTAAAACCTCAAAAATGGAGTTACGTGGACAGCAACGATATGACGCATAAAGAATATTAAAGGAAGTCGTAAATAAATCAGTCATGATTTGTCAGAGCACAAATGAGAACAATGGTTGATAGCTGTTGGTTGATAGAGGAGTGCATGCAGGCTACTTCTCTCCCTCTGGAAGTTCTGCTGGCGGCCCCACCTACAATACAGGACACAACAGCAGGTTGATTTATAGTTTGTCATGGTATATAATGGTAATGGGTCACACACACCAAGACTGCATTTTTCTTGCATAGTGGACAGGATAGTCAATATGCAAGCTCACCAAGCATCACAGATGGACTGAAGCTGCCTGATTCAATACTACGTCCGTCTCTAGACAAAGACCCGCCCTTGGTAACGCCCTGTCTGCCCCGCCTGCCTCTGATTGGCCAGAGCGGTACTTTCTAAAAACATGCTGAACTGATGTTTCAGATTATAATATTCAAAAATGTTATAACAACAAATAAATAACATTAAGGGCTGTGCAACAACAATATGCCATATTCAAACTATACTAACCAGTAAGACGCCTGCACGCATCCGCCTCGGTGACAGGCGGCAGACTATGGTCGAGCGCTGGCGCTTTGGAATGGGGGGTCAGATCAACATATGGAATGAATTCTGTACTGGCCATACAGTATATGGAGCGTGTCTTGAGTGTACAGGGTTTGATGAGGTCAGATCAACATATGGAATTTCAGAACAGGTAAACTCCATATATGGAGATCTAAAGGTGGCAGCGGGGGCAGTATCTTGAGTGTACAGGGTTTGAGAACTCTAGTTTTCACCGGCTGCCGGGCACCGCTGCACTAATAACTTTGGGGCAGGCCCATCTAGAGTTTAAATGGACAGGTATCAGTCAAAAGAGAGACATCGAAGAGGAAGGATAGATGGGGAAGGATCAACATATGGAATGTCAGAACAGGTTCTGTCATATCCATATATGGAGATCTAAGGGTTTGAGGTTTGAGGTCAGATGTAGTAGAGTTGCTGGCCAATATTGATGACATCAGGATCTCCATATATGGGCTTAATTGCGACAGCAGGTCGCATTTACTATGACATCAGGGAGCTCCATCCCTGATGATGTCACGAGACCTGGGCACCATATATGGGGGCTGTCCCATGTATGGGGATTTTGAGTGATACACTGACTGACGGGCAAAAGCGTATGATTTCATAGTAAATGCGACCTGTGGTCACAATTAATTATAGTAAACTAATAGGCCTACTATTAGGCCTATACTAAAAAGGATAAAGAGGAAGGGAACAATAATGTTTCAAGTTTAATTAAAAATAAATTACATTAATCAGTGCTGCAGATCAAACAGTACAAATTAAGAACTTTGTACAAAATGTATCAGGTCTCTGAGACCTGATGAAGACCCGGTATCAGCGTGTTTCTTGTTGGCGGCCAATCCGAGGCAGGTGGGGCGTTCCAAGGTCTGTTGTCTTGAGAATCATCACAGATGCGATGCGTGGTGAGCTTGTATATTGACTACTTTCGGCATGCGACACCAGACCAATGTAGTTTATCAATTATCCTGATCATCTGAATGAAGGGTTGCAAGCCAATAATTCCTTCAGTTCATTTAAAGCCAAATTATTCTTACACTAACACATTTAAGGTATGTTTTTACGGCTGCTGTTGGTCTTGAGGAGGATAATTGTTTTGTCCTATAAACATGCATGGAGTCAGATGCTTCTTTTCAGTGTTAATTTTGTTAAAACTGGCAAATAATGTTTGTCGATTACCTTTTTTTCACTGACTAAAACTAAGCTTGATGACTAAAAAGGAAGACTAAATACGATAGATAGTGATAATTTCGTCAACAAATAAAAACTAGACAGACTTTTATGTTTTGTGCTCGGGTTTTGCGCTCTGAAAATATTATAAATATATATAAATATATAGCATGCAACCAAATGTAAAATCAGGCATTACAACGCCATCAACATACAAGAGGTGTATTTACATGTCGGAGCCGCTTCTTCCCCAGGAGGATCTGATCCAGACTGACAACGGGGCGAGGATGTCCAAATCTGCTGCCCGTTGGAGCAACGGGGGGAGGTGGCGTGGGCACAGAGTGATGGGTAGCACTAGCAGAGGGAGGTGGGGGTGGGAAGGCAGGGGGAGAAGGTCCACTTCTGCTGGGCGTTGGGACAACAGGGGGAGGGGGCGTGGGCACAGAGTGATGGGGAGAAGAGGGAGGAAAGGCAGGCGGGGGTGGCATGGCAAGTGGGAATCCAGCCAGAGGAGATGTTGAAGGGGAAGGAGGCACTCCCTGTGCGGAGGGAGGGAGAATGGACATCTGGAGCCGAGGGAATTGGGCCACGGTCACTAACAGGACATACATACAGAATAAGAACAACAAACATGTTAGGAGATATTATTGAATTGGAGCATGTTTAAAACCTAAAAATAATTAAGGCCTCAAGTGTGCCCAGAATTAATTTGTCACGCGTTGGCAGTGTTGGAAAGGTTATTAAAAAACGGTAATATATTACCTATACAGTTCCTTAAAATATATATAATTATTATTATTACTTTAAATATCTCTCCCTGACAAAGGTTACTAGTTACTTACTTTACTTTTTTTTTACCGTCCGAAACGGTAGAGAAATGAGAGAGTTACCATGTGGGGGTCTCTGGGGGTCCCCGGAACATCCAGACCCCCAGAAACGCGCCCAGGGGGCCGGGACGATTGCGGCGAGACACCCCACGTCCGAAACGGTTGAGAAATGTCAGAGTTACCGTGTGGGGGTCCTTCTACTGTACCCTGTACTGTCACTGTACTGTACTGGCACACCCAAAATCATCATATATACAGTTAATATGTGCGTCTGTGTTTGTGTGTGTGTGTGTGTGTGTGTTAGGTTGCACACAGGTGGTGAAAAACAACCATGCTATTTTCGTGCTCATACCCAGCCAGCTACTCAGCCAGCCAGCCACACACATAGCTCCGTAAGGGAGTGGTTGTACCACTCAAATAAACAGTCAGTCGAAGGTGGGGGATGAGATCACGTATCTGTGAGTGTGGGTGTCGCGTCATACTCACCATGAATGGGAGTGATGCCCATGGTGGTCTCCAAAAGCCTCGACACTAGCCCTGTCAGTTGATCTGTTAGGCATAAAACCATTGTGTGAGATTTGACAACTGGCAATTATCAACTGGGAAGCTGAACTTTGCTTTATACTCTAGGACTTGGCTAAGATATGTATGCGCTTCATTTAGCGGAGAATATCTCAACTGTTCTTGGCTAATATGACCGCTGCGAACAACGTGGGAATTGTGAAAAATTCTCTATCCGGGGAAATACCCGGAAATGACCACACCAGACAGCTACTTCAAACATGGCTCTATCTTCTAAACTGTTTGTGTGACAGATTTCCTGAGATGCTCAAAATGTTCAGAATACTCATGTTTGAATACTCAATAGACCATATGCACACGGTCTAATTGTATTAAATTATGTCAAACTCACTAAAATTGCAGCTGTACGAAAAGCTTGAATGATGCTCTTTCTATCTGCAAAGTGTTTGTTTCATAAAAATCCACCATAGACATGTTATGAGCTACTTTATGTCAAGAAATTCATTGCAGGTTAAATGTTGGAGTTTGGAAGCGCTCCCTTTCAGTAACGCAACATCCTGCTGCCTCCTGCATTATGTGCAAATTCAAAACAGGTGGCACGCAGGGCTGTTGAGTGATTAATCAACGAGCGCTTCCAAACTCCAATACTTTGGAATTTCTTGACATAAAGTAGCTCATAACATGTCTACCGTGGACTTTTATGAAACAAACACTAGAAAGAGCATCATTCAAACTTTTCGTACAGCTGCAATTTTAGTGAGTTTGACATAATTTAATACAATTAGATGTCTGTTTAGATGTATGGGCAAATTGCGGCTAGTTTCCACCCTGCCATTAACTTGTGGAAAGATGAGTAATACTCTATTGAGTATTCAAACATGAGTATTCTGAACATTTTCAGCATCTCAGGAAATCTGTCAGTTTAGAAGATAGAGCCATGTTTGAAGTAGCTGTCTGGTGTGGTCATTTCCGGGTATTTCCCCGGATAGAGAATTTTTCACAGTTCCCACGTTGTTCGCAGCGGTCATATGCAGTTGAGATATTCTCCGCTAAATGAAGCGCATACATATCTTAGCCAGGTCCTAGAGTATTAAATATTCTCCTCCTCAGAGGGGAGTACGTTTGGTCAGTATTCCGGGAACCTCACCCTGTCCTCCCCCCTCCTGGACGTTCTGCTCATGCCCATGGACACCATCTCCTGTCTGTGAACATGTTGAACAATGTATAATTGATATGAAAGTCAGTGATAATGACGAACCCTTTCTTCAACTCAGTGAAAACATAACAATTCAGAAACGTCTCAAAGATACAACGTGGAATTAAATCGTACATTATCATGACGTAAAATAGACACTGCCTATTTGCTCAGACACTATGACGTACAATTCTCCATTCATTGTCAATGGGAATTTAATGTTTGTGTAGAACGAAGTTTGTGAACATACACAAAGCTGTATATAGGACGGGCTAGCGCCCCTCAAAACAATACCTGCTGATCTTGAGGAATCACCGTCTCCGGGGCATCTGTCTTGTCTCTGCAGCTCTTTCTGCATCTGAGGAGACATTTTGAGAAAGAAGAAAAGCATCTCAGCAATTGTTTAGTTCAATGATTAAGAAATATTGTTTCATATTTCTCAATAAGAATTGAAACATGAGAGAGATTAAGAGATTGCACTGCACCTGAAAAACCAATGCAAAATCATTGCAGTCACAACAACGACCAGAAACATGATGGCTGCCATAGCAAGCATGCCTGTCTTAAATGCTTCCATCATTTGATGGGATGATCTGGCTGAGGGCAAACAAGCAAAGTTGCACTATAAAAATCACATGAAAGAGGAATGTGTATATAGAAAAGTGGAAATATGTGTCCTCAAAGCAGCTCAGTGCAGTGTACAGTTAACCTGACTGGCGGAGTCAGGTTAGTGTACAGTACTTACAGATCACAAATACATGAGTAAATGTAGTCTTCATCTCATTCAGATGTTTTGCTGTACAGATGTACTTTCCAGAATTTCCAGGTGTCACCATTGGAATGAAGAGAGTAGCTGTCTGATTACCACTCATCAGTGTGGTGTCAGATCCATCTACAGTCCAAATGACATCCGATGGAGGGGAGCTTTGGGCCGTACAGGTCAAGTTCAGGTTATGACCTTGTTCCACACTCGTTTGACCAATTATTCTGGGTTGTCTCAGTCCTAGTGTGTTATTTTAAAACAAAGTGTTAATTTACAATGAGCAGACGGGTTAATTTGATTATTTGTACACACTTAAGAGTAGAATTAGACAGATTAAAGTAACAATAGTTCATACCTGTGACTTTGATGGTCTTTTTGCGGGGAGTGTTCATTGATGCAGGACGTCCATTCCTTTGACCTTTGAGTCCAATTTGATAGGATCCAGACATGGAGATACTGAGGTCATCGATGCGAATACTGCAGTTCTTTTTGCTGAGATCTGACTCCATGAGGGCCACTAGGCGGCTGAACTCGCCCGTAGTGGCATTGACATCCTCGGAGTTGAAGATGATGTTGTTGTCATCCTCACAGAAGGATCCAGATTCACACTTTCTCAGTATTACAGCCGTGGGTTTGAATTCAGCACAATGATTGAAAGCACAGCCAATTTCAACACTGGCCCCAGGTTCAGCTGTTATAATGCGGTCTTCATCGTAGTAGATGCCCTCACTATAATTAGTACCTGTTGACAGCAAAGACAAGCATCAATAGATTAGCCTACCTCTTGTGTCACTTGTCACAACAGCAGATTCGCACGAGTATAGAAAAGTGAAAATAAATGTTTCCTCAAGGTACTTACAGATCACAAATACATGAGTAAATGTAGTCTTCGTCTCATTCAGATGTTTTGCTGTACAGATGTACTTTCCAGAATTTCCAGGTGTCACCATTGGAATGAAGAGAGTAGCTGTCTGATTACCACTCATCAGTGTGGTGTCAGATCCATCTACAGTCCAAATGACATCCGATGGAGGGGAGCTTTGGGCCGTACAGGTCAAGTTCAGGTTATGACCTTGTTCCACACTCGTTTGACCAATTATTCTGGGTTGTCTCAGTCCTAGTGTGTTATTTTAAAACAAAGTGTTAATTTACAATGAGCAGACGGGTTAATTTGATTATTTGTACACACTTAAGAGTAGAATTAGACAGATTAAAGTAACAATAGTTCATACCTGTGACTTTGATGGGCTTTTTGCGGGGAGTGTTCATTGATGCAGGACGTCCATTCCTTTGACCTTTGAGTCCAATTTGATAGGATCCAGACATGGAGATGCTGAGGTCATCGATGCGAATACTGCAGTTCTTTTTGCTGAGATCTGACTCCATGAGGGCCACTAGGCGGCTGAACTCGCCCGTAGTGGCATTGACATCCTCGGAGTTGAAGATGATGTTGTTGTCATCCTCACAGAAGGATCCAGATTCACACTTTCTCAGTATTACAGCCGTGGGTTTGAATTCAGCACAATGATTGAAAGCACAGCCAATTTCAACACTGGCCCCAGGTTCAGCTGTTATAATGCGGTCTTCATCGTAGTAGATGCCCTCACTATAATTAGTACCTGTTGACAGCAAAGACAAGCATCAATAGATTAGCCTACCTCTTGTGTCACTTGTCACAACAGCAGATTCACACGAGTATAGAAAAGTGAAAATAAATGTTTCCTCAAGGTACTTACAGATCACAAATACATGAGTAAATGTAGTCTTCGTCTCATTCAGATGTTTTGCTGTACAGATGTACTTTCCAGAATTTTCAGGTGTCACCATTGGAATGAAGAGAGTAGCTGTCTGATTACCACTCATCAGTGGGGTGTCGAATCCATCTACAGTCCAAATGACATCCGATGGAGGGGAGCTTTGGGCCGTACAGGTCAAGGTCAGGTTACGACCTTGTTCCACACTCGTTTGACCAATTATTCTGGGTTGTCTCAGTCCTAGTGGTCCAACAAACACAAAGTGTTAATTTACAAATGTGACCAGACGGGTTCTTTTGGTTATTTGTACACACTTTGTACACAGTAAAATTAGACAGATTAAAGTAACAATAGTTAATACCTGTGACTTTGATGAGCTTTTCGCGGAAAGTGTTTAGTTGTGAAGGGTGTCCATTCTTTAGACCTTTAAGTCCAATTAGATAGCGTCCAGACATGGATAGGCTAAGGTCATCGATGCGAATACTGCAGTTTTTTTCGCTGAGATCTGGCACCATGGGGGCCACTCGGTCCCTGAACTCGTCCGTAGTGGCATTGACATCCGCAGAGTTGAAAATGACATTGGTGGGGTCATGTACACACCACTGCACTTCAGGTTTACACTTTCTCAGTATTACAGACGTTGGTTTGAATGTAGCATCATGATTGAAAACACAGCCAATTTCAACACTGCTCCCAGGTTCAGCTGTGATGGGGAGTTCATCGTAGTGGATGAAGCCCGCAACAGGACTATAATCAGTACCTGTTGACAGCAAAGACAAGCCTAATGTAAGCACATATCATAATTATATAGTTTGCTAAGAGTATTTCACAATGAATTGTGAGATAGTTCAAACCAAAACATTTAGAAGGTTTGTATATCAGAACATAAGTAAATCAAGTGTGTACGTTTGTGCGACAACAACACACATAGGCCTACAATAGATTAGCCTACCTCTTGTGTCACTTGTCACAACAGCATAGAACAGCAATGACACGAAGGGGAGAACCTGTTTCTTCATTCTTCTGCTGTAGTTCCATAGACCACGTGTTCCTTTAAAAAAGCACACAAATATTCCGTATTAATGTGCAATGAATTCATACCGATTGATTACCTGGGAAACTTACAGCACATAGGCCTACATCATTTTCTGTTGTGATCTTATAGGCTATGAAGAATAACAAATTGCCTGGATTTATTTATAGAGAAACCCCAACATTGTTGTATTTATTATACCACCCTTTGTGATGACAGTGATGTCATGTGGTTCAATACATCATCATAATATAAATCAAGAAATTAGGACATGTTATCATGGGTGCAATTTGAACTTTGAAGGATTTATTTGTTGCATTGTGAACTGCACAGCAATCTGTGGACTATCTGAGACTTTGAAATGTGTGAGACATTGAGTCACAAAAAAGCATAATGATTAAATAAAGAACAGCCAAAGATTTCCTCGATTTTATATTGTTCAGTTTCATGGGCATGTGGTACTTTGGCCAGTGTTTGGCCACTAGGGGGCAATGTAAACCAGACAATGGACCAGAGAAATTCCTTTGACCTGCTGTTTGATTCCCACTTATTGTGATAGTTATTATTACTTTACATGAGTGTGCATATACTATACATTGATATAACCCACATCATTCCCCTATTCCACATTCTACAAAACACTTTTGCAAGGGGCTTGTGAGGATGTCAATTGTCAAATATGTTTTGAAATTGAGATGTAGGTTGTATGAAATGCCATTGATGTTATTTTGGTCAGGGATCACCTGGAACCTGAAACCAATCAGACCACTGCAACGATATAAGATCATTGTATGTATTTTAGTTGTATGATTAGTTAACCTAACAGTTTTAGTTGTGTATTTGTGTTGAATCAAGCTAAGCATGAGAGAGCATGATTCAGTATATTGTGTGCGGACATGACCTTGCTTTAATCAGATATTCAACCTGAAACAATGTTCCTGTGTGGAAACCAGCCATTCCACATCAAAGCCTCATGAGGTTTCAATCAGTTTTTCACATACATTTAATTTAGCATTTTACATTTGATCTTAAAGGTGCTGCAAATGTTTGTTATTGTTCCCTTTAAAAAAATAAGAAATAAATTCCAGGGAGTCAGGAGGGAAAAATGTAGAATGTGTGTAGTGTGGAGCGTTGTCCTGGTCCAGGGTGTTTTAGGGAAGGCTGTGACAGCATTCTTGTGTTAGCTGATAAGTGAACAGTAGGAGTTGCAAGGTTCAATCATGCCTTGAAGGTGTGGGGCCAGTGGGGGTGCGGCAGTGCCATGCGTGTTGTTGATGCCTTGTAGCCCAGCCAGTGGTGGAAAAAGTACTCGCATTTTGTACTTGAGTAAAAGTATCAATACTGCAATATAGAAATGCTCTGTTGCAAGTAAAAGTCTGGAATTAAAATTTTACTCGAGTTAATGTACAAAAGTATTTGTATCAACATATACTTAATGTACCAAGAGGATAGATACTCTTTATGCAGCATGTCTCATTTCAAGTTCTCAAATGCAAGTGTGACGCATTATGAGCTTGTAGAAATGTATATGGGGCCGAAATGGTTAATTTATGTTTTGTAATAATAATCCAAATCTTCAAAGTAACTAGTAACTAAACATTTCAAACAATTGTAGCTGAGTAACTGTAAAAGTACAATATTTGCATGATTGTTTGTACTCAAGATCAGATAGAATTCCTTTATGTGTCATTTAGGGTTGTTGTAACTATTCGTGACCCTGACCTTGACCAACAATGTTCTCTCCATAACATTTCTATTTTCTGAAATGTCTCAGGTGTCTTCGTATTTAATTTTTTTATTACGTTTTTGTAAAAAGAAAAAAAGGACAGGCAAAGGAATTAAAAAGAAAAAGAGAAGCAAACAATGAAAAAGCAAAGTGGAGGACATACAAGATACAAATGCTGCATGCAGACTAAATGCTAAGTGGGTTCAGTGTGACATTTGAGCAATGTGTTCTAAGAATGGCTGCCAAGCATGAAACTTGCTTGAATTATCCATCATAACATAACAAATTTTCTCCATGTGCGATATACAAGTCAGTTCAGATAACCAGGCCTTGAAGTGATGAACAAAACATACCATAACATACATCATTGTGTTTTGTACAGAAACATTGTGATTTGACAGTATTTGAGAAGAACCAAAAAGTGCGGTGGTTTCAGGTTCAAACACCCATCCACAAACATCTGAAAACCATTTAAATATATCACACCAAAATCGCGCATGTTTTTGTCATGTCAATCGTAAAAATCATTTTGATCCGATTGTTTTTTTTTTATCGGGTGCGTGGTCTGAGGAGGCGGGGCATAGCTCATTCAACAAGAGCAGAAAAGATCCGATCACAGCAGACAGTATTAATGCTGATTTGGCGAGAACATAGCATATTTATGGAAAGAAATAAAAGTTTATATTATATGAGCAACAAGTTGTCGAAGCGGTGAAAACTGTCTGTGTTCCGTTCCGTCACTTGCGACCCAGTTCTCTCCCAGTGGAATGGCACAGTGGCTGGGGAGAGCGGAGAGCCAGCACCCGTTTGTCCTAGCCCAAACATTTAGACTCTCGTAGAGGTTTTTTTTACGAGAGTCTAAATGTTTGGGCTACGTTTGTCCCAGTTTGTCTGAGTCTGACCACTGAACCCCGTCGCTGACCGTGGACTAAACGCGCATACCCCGTTTTTAAATTAGCAGATCTAGATAGACAGACAAATAAACTAAACAAATAAACTAATTAAAACCGGTTGTTTTTTTGTGTCGGAACCCCTGCCTTTCCCCCCAAACTCTCCCCGGGAAGAGCGGGGGGGATGAGAAGCGCGCTCTGTCGGTCTACCCACCTCGTGTGTGAGAGAGCGCTGTTTAGTACAATCGCCGGGCAACGCCATACTTTTATAAATTAAATTATAACCTTTAATCAGGAATAAATGGGTTTCAATGCACATTGTGACAGCCCCCCGAGGACAGTTGAAGCACACAACCCACTGATCAGTCAGTGCACACACTGCACAACCCCCTGCATGGCTTGGCTTGTGGAAAAGTTTTGGTGAAGAGGGGCGCGTTCGGAACTACCGCACCGGAGCGCTATTTCCGAACACGCCCGAAGTCATGATGGCGAGTTTGGCGACTGTCTGCGAGCAGCACAGAAAAAGACCCGGCCGTCACCCGTTCTGCCGCAGACGCAGTGATATTAAAATGGTTATTTATGAATTAAGTAATGAAAGTGTGCATATTAGTTGGGCAAGTTTCACATCATCTGCTAATTAAAAGCAAACATCAAATTCGCGGATGCTGTAAACGGTGAGTGAGGGACAGAGGGGTGGAGGAGTGAAGATCAGCGGAGGCTGTCTGTGTACGGCTGTGATATGCGACTGTTAAAAACAAACCATTCAGATTCCTACTCCTACAGATCCACACACACACGCGCCCCGAAAAACAATGTGTAAAATTATACACCGACAACAAGAACAATAAGTCAAATGAAACAACACGTAATACACAATCAAATTAGGCCATCAATCAACGCAATAAAGTCACAGTCAAACAGCAAAGCAGAAAGCACTTGGCACACAATGATTCTCAACCTTTTAAATATAAAGTAGCCTATATCCCTAGTTTGATAGGCTATGCATTATTTGAATTCACGAATTGAGTAGGCCTACAAGAGCAGGACCCCAATGGAAACAAGCCAATGTGGATTTCATTGATTCAAACTTTTAGCAGACCTTGTGCTTGTTCATGCAAACTGTTAATAAAGTATTCAATCAATCAATGACAATAATGTATAATTATCTCTCTCTCTGGGATCCCAATCTACACTGTAACATCCTGTTAATGTAACTGTGAGTTTATAAATGCTCCCAGAGTTACTGAACATTTTAAGGGTCCATTTGTTCACAAGAGTTACTGACAGGGGTATGCATTGTGAAGTTAAAACAGGAGTCAGAGGCAGAGATTTAGGTTTGAGCCAACATTAGATTCTATAGACAGTCCGACTCCTTTTAGCCCTGAAACCATAAACCCAGTCGAGAGAGATACTTTCATTGATGGACCGGATCAAAGATAAACCACAGGCCTTCTATCCTGAATCAAGTATTCCCCCCCTCCCATAATTATTTTTTACCTGGTAAGACACAGACTTACACCTGCTATAGGCCTATACAATATTCCATATTGCTATCAATACAGTAGGCCTACTATACTACTACTGTATAGCAGGTGATTAATAAGAAAATGTGTTACGTTACCTGAAATAAGTAAGTCTTCTCACTGCTGTACAGGGACCAAAAATGGCAATTCTGCATGCCATGGAATGTGTTGACTGGTAGTATATTCGATAAGAAAAGAAACATTTATAATTGTCCTTTTGATGTCACATGGCACAGAGGTAGGTGTGTGTGTGTGTGTGTGTGTGTGTGTCAGTGTGTGTGTGTGTGTGTGTGTGTGTGTGTGTGTGTGTGTGTGTGTGTGTGTGTGTGTGTGTGTGTGAGAGAGAGAGGGGGAGAGAGAGGGAGAGAGAGAGAGAAGATTAACTTAAAACATGGAGTTGTACTGTACTGCAGGGGTCTTCAGCAGGGGTCCAGGACCCATAGGGGGTCCTCAGAGTTACCACAGGGGCCGCCAAATGTTTGTGTGATAGGAACCTTTTTCTTACATTAACCACTTCAAACCTAGCATCCCTATATTCTGAGGTAAACCATTAGCCGAAAATAGCAGATCTACAAGCTCACAACGCTAGGGGGTCCTTGGCCTGAAAAACATATAGGTTGATTATGTAATGGTAGGTGGAAACGTAATTTCTGTGAGGTTAGGGTTAAAGGTTAGGGGCGACAGTGACACACCAATGAAAGATGGAGTCCCCTCTCAAAGCTCTCTCAAGAGTTAAGTTATTGTTAACCATCTGCATTACTTGTCTACACAAGTCTACACTATTGTATAATGTAGAATAATTGTCATTTTGTTCAACGTTTGCCTGATCTCTCCTATCTACCACATCAATACAGCATGGAATTGTGGACAAAATCTTATTCAACAAAAACAAAATATTACGTTTTGGGTCTAAGAGGCTAAATCTCATCAAATGGTGGTCCGTGGCTCAAATGCCAAATAAATAATGAGCCTTGATATGAAATGGGTTGAAAATCACTGTAATAGAAATCACACATCTGCCCCAGGTGCAGTATGCCACGTTTATTGTTGAAAATAACAGATCTACAAGCTCACAAGCTTAGCGTCTAAATAACATGCTAATCTAAATTACATTTTAACCTTTGCATAAGGCCATCAACATACAATAGTATGGAATTAATGGCATTCGGTTTGACCACTTAAAAACACCATTACTCGTCAATAGTAATCAACAAATTATACTATAAAAGCGGGTCAAACATTAGCCAAATTCTTAAATAAATGAAATAATAAAGAGACAAAACATTGGAAATGTGTTGTGAGCTTGTAGATCGGCTATTTTCACAATATTTATCTGTGGAACCGTGTCAAACTAAATGTAATGCTATGCCTCAAGTCCTACAATTTCAAGTGCTCGTCAGGGTGGGGGGGTCCCCATTTTAAATTTGATTATTTTGGGGGGTCGCAACCTGAAAGGTTGAGAACCACTGCCTTACACCACATGACTCCAGGAGCGCCTTTCATTTGAAACTCAATATAATAAGACACATAAGTAAAACTCAGTCAAGGTCCTACACCTACAGTAAGAAAACAATTCACTACACAGTCTGGGTCAAACACTAAACACTCTGAACTGCAACATAAAGCAAATGTTTTAAAACACACCAATCCATTATCTTTTTGAGTATAATATGCATGTTATGATTGCACATATATTACACAATATGAACATTTCCTCTCAAAGTATAATTTTGTATAATCATTTAATACAGTTTAATGATGATAATTATGTGCAGCATGCAGCAAAATGATTAAACTATAGCACATTATTGTCTCCACCAGGCCGAAGGCATGGGTAGAGAGTATGTTTTGCACTCCGTCCGTCCGTCCGTGTGTGTGTGTGTGTGTGTGTGTGTGTGTGTGTGTGTGTGTGTGTGTGAGTCCGTCCGTGTGTGAGTGTGTGTCCGTCTGTCTGTTAACAGCTAATCTCCACCAGGCCGAAGGCAGGGGAGAGATGTTTTGCACTCCGTCCGTGTGTGAGTGTGTATGTGTGTCCGTCTGTCTGTCTGTTAACAGCTAATCTCCACCAGGCCGAAGGCATGGGGAGAGATGTTTTGCACTCCGTCCGTGTGTGAGTGTGTGTCCGTGACCGTCTGTCTGTCTGTCTGTGTACAGCTAGCCTCGGAAACCCAGACGTTTTATTTCAGTGTACAGCTAATCTCCGGCACCGCTAACCCGGTCTGTGCCAAATTTTGCACGCAAACTCCCTGGATGCCAACGATGAACCTCTGCACCAAATCTTCCACAACTGCCTGTTATAGCGCCACCAGGAGGCCGACTTTTGAAAAACACATTTTTTTAATATTACTCCTCCAGATTCTGTCCAAAAATCCCGCAAATCGTTACACACTATCTCTATAGTCATGGCTAACATTTGCTTTCAAAGTTTGCAGGATTGGCCCGTTTTGAACAAGCCTGAAATCATGAACGCAGCGTGCAATTTACGTTTTCACATTGGCCTGTTTTAGCGCCACCAACATTTTTGGAACAAAAGGCCTCAAATCAAAGGCGTAAGAACAAATGGCACCCTTTTCACATTGGCCTATTATAGCACCACCAGGAGGCCACAACCTGACCTGGCCTGGTGGAGACCTGTGCGAGGGGCACTTTTTCTAGTTTATTTTGTATTGGGGGGGGGGGGGGGGGGGGGGGAGTTGCACCACTCAGTTCACACGGGTGTGATTTTTCCCTTTTACCTGCTTTTGATGATTTCCTGTTTTTGGTTATATAGAAGTGTATATTTGTAAATTGTAGGCCTATGTCAGTGTCTCTAAATGTTCTGATGAATTGAAAGTGTAATGCTTTATGGTGTCATCCACAGTTAACAGTTTTTGTATTGAGTTGTGCTTGAAATGTACTGTAATTCTGCAAACTGTTAATAAATACTTCAATCAATCAATCAATCAATCATCTTCTGGATGACTAATAACACATTGTCCTGTCTTTTAAGATTAGAGTAAAAGAATAAAGCAAATTCACCGGATAAAATTATAATTAAATCATTCCAATTTTTTATTCGCGAACCAGGTCGTTTGCCTCACGTCGTCGACAGCAACGTAACGTGCCCAGTGTGTGACGAGTGAGTGACGAGTGACGACGGGCCGAAAATGTTCAATTATCGGCGTGCACAGAACAACCCGCAGAACGCGAGCTTAACATTTTTTACGGAGCCCGGTAGCCCTTGGGCACATCATGTGTGCATATTCTCACTGCATTGTGTTCACAACCACCCTGCAGGGCTGCTAGCATGCTAGCGTGATGCTAACGCATTTGAATGAAACACACAGGAAGAACACAGAGCAATGCGGCCGTGCGTGCGAATTAATTAGCTACAAACAATGCGTTTTGGTTTATTCGTCTGCCCTTAAATAATTGATATGGCAGTGAGTCATTCATTCGCAAGATAACGCTCAACATTGCAACTTGTGCATGTAACTGTTTTTAGTTTTTACTTTGGGTACTTTAAGTACATTAATTTGTGATGCCAATACTTTTGTACTTTTACTCAAGTACATTTTGAATTCCCGACCTTTACTTTATTTCTATGTTGCAGTATTGATACTTTTACTTAAACATTTCAGTACTTTTCCACCACTGGTGGTATGGGTGGTTTAGCTCTGGTCCATACCATAGAGAGTTCAGTTCTCCTTCGCTATATGGACCAGCTAGGGTGGTCTGGTACTCTCTATACACAGCAGAATTCAGCTATTTTAACTCAAAGTGTATCCCATGTACCTTGTGTATACCAGGCGGCTGTGGCTCAGGAGGTACAGGAGCAGGTACTGGGTCGGCGGTTAGAATCCCGGCTCCTCCTGTCCACATGTCGAAGTGTCCTTGGGCAAGACACTGAACCCTACATTGCCTCCAATGAGTTGGTGGGTGTGAGCTTGCCCATGCACCATTGGTGTGTGAATGTGGGAAGTGAGGACGCTGGCGTCGACTGTTCGTCGCGTGCAATGTAAGAATGAAGAATGAACCATTGTAAAGCGCTTTGAGCAAAAATGCCATTCATTACTCTGGGTATCTCTGGGTTAACGCCACTACAGTGAAGCGTAGAGTATTAAGATTGTCTTGTTTGTGTTCAAAGCCCAGTTCTCTTGCACATCATATTGTGGAACCTTTTCAGACCAATCTCCCAGCACCAGGTCACTCAGATATGACAGTCAGCTGTACATAACAGGTGAGCACAGGTGAGGGGTGACTGTGTCTTACTGTCTTACTGTCTTTGCTCTGTTGGTACCATAGTTGTGGAACAAACTCCCTTTGAGGATCAAAGCTGCCCCCACCCTATAGGGACTTTTAAAAAACATGCTTAAGTCACCTTTTCACCATAGACTACTATAGGACCCCTAGGTTCACTTGTCTTCTGGATTGTGTGTTTATTTTTCTACTCCCTCCTATTCTGACTGACAGTGGGTCTGAATTATGTTGTCTTGTCCTGTTTTTGAGTGGTGTAAACCACTCCTACAACTGGCTTTGTTAGTCTGTCTGTCTGTCTGTGCTCAAAAAATGAGCACGGTTGCTATGGTCACCCAGTTCACACGGGGTGTGATTTCATTACGTCAGACATTACGTCAGACCACAGCTGATCAGTCTATATAAGACCTTACACCACTCAGTTCACACAGGTGTGATTTTTTATTTTTCTATATACAGCTTTTGTCCCCACACGTCTCAAGATTTGCCATTGACAATGAACGGAGAAATTAGGTCAAAATTCCGCTAAATATGACATAAATTAAACATCAAAACATTAAACGCCATTGACATTGAAGGGAAAGTTTACGTCATATCTAAACGAGCAAATCAGCTAACCAATCACAGGCAACAGGCATGCTGATTGGCCAGTATGAGATGATGCATGATGATGTATGATGATAAGAGCTGATAATTCCGCTAAATATGACGTAAATTAAACATTAAAAAAACATTAAACGCCATTGACATTGCAGGGAAAACGACATATACGTCATATGTAAACGCACATGTTGGTGGCAGCATTTGGGACCACCTTATGTAGCAATGTCAAATGTCCGCTAACATAAATTGATTGATGACAAGAGCACCCCTCACTTCACACGGGTGTGATTTTTCTTTCTTCGGACTGTGCAGGGGGCCTATGATATGAACCTACAGAACCTTACTAACCTTTCAGTCAAAGCAAAAATACAAATTCTATGTACATTGTGCAACTCACTGACACAAATCTATGAAGAGAACTCACAAGAATAGGGTTTAAAGTTTTAATAACAGATCTCAATATACAAACCAGTTCAGGGATGTTCTGCCATTGACACCCACCAGAACAGGCATAAGGGAGAGCATGTGTGGGAAATGTGACTGTATTTTAAAATAAACATTACATGTTCAATTTCAGCTGTTGCAAAATTATGCTAAATCAATTAATAAGATATGTAATGATAATGCTTCTGTTGACAAAAGTGGTCAGCTATTTCATTTATTCATAAGTTACCCGTTTACAAGGAATTGGCACAATGGGAAACCAAAGTCTTGCAGCATCAAAGCTCTTTTTGAGCATTTGCCAATATGGATTTTTCTGTTCTGTTGAGACACATCTAGTGTTACATTTAGGACAAAGTGCTAGCCTATATGAGCGCCTCAAAGACACCCAGTATAGAGGAATATGTAGACCACCGCTGAAGCAAAATGGTGAATATACCCAAATTGCAATACTCTACTGCATCAAGATACAGCAAATTGACATATCTTCATGTAGCTGTGCAGATCTTAGCTTTTAACAGCACAGTAGAAGAATCCAGTAACAATGCAGCCACTCAGTCATGGCACTCCATGATCTGACATTCAACACACAACATACGGTAGTCATTTTCTCCATCCATCTTGTTCCACCCAAGGTATCTGCCTTGTAGTTTGGTGGTGGCCCTTTAGGCGAGAACTGCATTTTACGCAAAACCCACATTATTTGTATTTGGTTAAGGACACCATGTCTTAACTTTACCATTTTTAAGATATGGAATGATGTTCAGTTAAACATTTCTTGACTAGGTCAAGCCTAGTCTTGGCTCAGGGAGGACGCTCCTGCCATGCAGAGTCCCGCCGGTGCCTTGAGGGATGGAGATGGAGAGAGCGACGCCACAGTTGCAATACCACTAGTATTTTGCATATAGTTAGCAAGGAATATTAGTGCTTCTTTATTTATCTGCCCAACTGTAAGCCACTGCTTCTCCCAACAGAGCTAGAGGCCATAAATAACCTGATTAAAGTAAAGATCGACTTGTTTGGAGATACTTCTAAGTCTCAATAACAATAGGAATTCATAATCAATTCAGTGAAAAGACAATGGCAGCCATTTTTGATACCATCCATCTCCAGCAATATCATCGTATCCACATGTATTCGCTTCTCTCAACGCATGTCAGATCATTTTCACCAATATATGAGAAGTTGTAGTAGAAGTTTAGTTGGTAGGCATCGACCATTACTCCATCTGTATGTTGTAAGAAAACGATTTTAGCTTTTTTCCCCCCCAGGGCATTATTTTTTGTTTAACAGCACTGCACTGACTGACAACTTCACATTCAGTAATGGCTACTTATCAATCGATCATTTCCTATAAGTCTGCCCACTCCACTGCATTGATTCCTTCCTGAACTATTTGTTTTACTAAGGGCGGTGACAGCCCAGTTCAAACATCTTGCAAATTCAGCCTAAAAATAAAAGCCTTTTAGCATTTAAAGAGAGAAAACAGTCGCATATGACTCTAATGTTAGTATTTTGGGCGACATAGTGTAGACTTATGGAGACAGTTGAAGACATACTGTTGCTATGGCAACCAAAGATTAGCATATGGCTGACACTGACCTCATATCAGCTCATATCATACACGCACAATGCTCTCAAACCAAGGAACTCCAACATGGATGTTGATTCTTGTCTTAATATGGAAACTCGGAACTGATTGTTGAAGATACCGCTCAGCCGTAACACATGCCGTTGCTATGACAACCAAGTGGATGAACCTAGTATATACACACATTCAGATGCAGCAAGAATCCCTTAATCTGCATCTGGTTGCTTAATTATTAGTGCAAGGGTATCAGCTTCAGCTCCACTATTTTCAGATATATCATCACACAGGTGCTATAACTCAAGACATGGGTGTGCTGCTAGCAGAACATAATGGCTGCAACATTATATAGTCTTACTAGGAGCATCCTAGTAGGAGGTGTTTCATTTGGACCAGGATCAGTAGCTTGCCTTGACCAAAAACAGGAGCCATGATGAGAACAAAAAGGAATAAGCAGAGAGAAAAGGAAACGTAACAAACAGTGTTTGCATCTTGGCAGGCCTTCCCTTCTGGTCGCCAGTTCAGACCTGGATAAGACTGCGTCTGCATGTATGTGATTTAGTTTGTACACTGCCAGTTTATTTCTTTCAAGTGAGTAAAGCTAGTATACACCTATTCAATCTTCGTTACCAAAAAACACATAATGAATGAGGGTTAAAGTTAAAACAGAAGTGGCTTCTGGAAAGAGCTCCGATCAAGCAGGATACCGGTACCTCTAGCATCGGCCAAGTCAACTCACATGGGACTGTCAGGTTATTGTATGTGCAAAATCTCGCAGGAACGGCGCAACTGGAATGGGAAATACAGTATACATGATGCTACACCACTGGGGACTGTGTGTTTTTGTCTGTCTGTCTGTGCATGGGTACCTCTTGAGTTTGCATGTGTGTTTACCTCTTGAGTTTGCATGTGTGTGACCTGGGAGTGTGCAAAGTGTGTGTGTGTGTGTGTGTGCGTGGTTATTCAGTTCTTGACACTTGTCCACATTTAATGTTCAAGAAAATTAGCATAGCTCTGGCTATTATTGGACAGTTGGCTGAAATGTACAGCTAGCAGCCATTTTGAAGATTGCTCTCTTTGACTGACCATGTCAGTCGTGTCTTATTGGACCCAAAATGCTTTTCCGTCTGTCGGGAGATCACGCTAAGCTTGTTATCTAGGGATCTATCTTTTTTGACAAACCAAAAGAAACTATCACACAAAATTATAAACACACCTTCAAGTTCCCTAAAACAGCAGACATTCAAATGTTTAACTGTGGTCGCTATGTACAATAAAAGGATCTTCATATATTAATATTCATCTTGCCTTTTCTTCACTCCCACGCTTTGAGTCATTACTTCCATACATATTTTGTATTGTATTTACAGTATTTACAGTATAAATTACTACACAGTCCTGTGATAAAATAAATAACATAAATACAATGGCCGTGGCTTTCGCAGTGTCTTTGCGTGAGGGGGGTAGGAAGGGGTGGAAGAACGCAAGGAAGGGGGGGTCGAGAGTGGAAGAGAAATGAGCCTAGCCTGGCATTTTCTCCTCAATGCTCTGGGTATAGGAGGGATGAATCATCCCCTTCGCTACTTTGATGCAGTCCTTCTGTGGAGAAATGCCAAAAGGCAAGGTTTAGGACGTGGACAGTAACAACAGTCATACTGACTGAGGATGCAATACTGCAACGGTAGGTAGGTATGGGCACTGCCACTGGCTGTGGGCCCCATAATTGACATTTGAGGGGGAGGAATAGGTTGCCCAGTCGCACGCAGAGGAAAGCTGGGGTGAGGAGAGGGAGGAAGGCGAGATAGATGGGGCAGGGGGGGTGCAAAGCTTCTCTTCCAGCTATACCACAGTGCCGCTCGGAGAGTTCCCGTTCTGTGCTGTCAAGTTCTGAATGAGAGAGGTAGAATGAGAAATAAAAAACAATTAGAAAAATGATAAGCTCTAGATTCCACATCTGGTCATCAGCTAAAAGGACACTGTTCCATATCTGAGCAGATTGGAAAAGTGAATTTGACATTTACTGCTCTGGTCATTAATAATAATAAAATAAATTGAATCATAGTGCTGAAAAAAGGTTAAACTGTAGATTTTTAAAAGTTTTAAAACATTTTGGTATTCGGTACTATACAACTATACTGTGCACAGATGTCCTTTGTACATATTTGCATATTTATTTTACACCAACCTTTGCATATACCCTCTACTCTACATCCAAATGCTTATGATCAGGCTTTCTCTTCAACTTTAACATTATTGTCACATCACAGGTTTACAGCTGTGGAAAAAGTGGGTGAATTTCTTTTAGGGGCTAGCCCCTCCAACATCTGTCTTTTGGAATGAAGTCATATGGCAGCCGAGTCTATGGAATTTTTTATGGAGTTTGTTTAGAGCACTTTAAACAAACATTATCAGGCGCCCCTTCGCTACACAAGTGTGACTTTTAAATAATCCATTAGATCGATTAGTTTGATTAATAGTGCACCCCTAATTCTGATTCTGATTAGTCGACCTACCGCCTTGCCTGGCCGTGCCCAGGTGCAGATGAGACCCTCCTGGCAAGCCGTGATGATGCAGTCGTCCATGAACACCAGCACGGTCAGCCTCTCGTGTGCGATCTTCTTGCACACTAGCGGCTCCAGCAGCGGGACCTCGTGCATGCGTGGGCACAGCGTGGTGCCCAGCACCTTGGCGGCGTCCAGTCGGCTGCTGCGCGGTGCCACGTTGATCTTGTCGTTGCTCTTACTTATGTTACCGAGGCTGTGGTAGCGCTTGTGCTCCTTCTCCACCCCTCCGCTCCCACCACCCGACTTGTCAGACTTGCGCTCCTGGAGCGACAAGGTGGCAAAACGTCCGATACTAAACGGAGTGGAGTTACCTGCTCCTGATCCGGCGCTGGTACTTCCTCCTCCTCCTCCTCCTCCTCCTCCTCCACCACTGCCACCGCCTCCACTTTCCGAGGCGCTCTGTCCCTTGGAAGCGGTAGCCACGGCCGGGTGGGGCAGGGAGTTGGAGCGCGAGAGTGATCGAGGGAGGGGCAGCGGGAGTGTCGGGGGGTTGGAGGGGACTGTGGAACTGTTGGTGTTGGGCGGGTGGTGATGGCCCTCCACGCTGCCCGTGACTCCACCCCCTACCACGGTGGTGCTGCCGGAGTTGGACAGTGAGGGACCGAAGGTGTTGGTGAGCGCCCGTGACAGTGGCAGGCATGGATAGAGAACGTCGTCAGTCAGGTCCCACAGGCAGAACTGGGTGTCCTGGCCCACGGAGCCAAACCTGTAGGTCACCGATGTCGACCCGCCCCCTTTGGAGCTATGCCGCGAGAGGCGGGACAATGTGCTGCTGGTCCGAACCCGGCCAAAGTGATTGGAGGAGGGAGGGGGAGGATTCGGAACCCCTCCCCCTCCGACCTGATGCAGGTCCTCCTCGCTGCCACTCAGCTCCATGGGCTCATTGTCCTCCAGGGAGGTGGTGAATGGGTCGAAGGCCACCACATTGACCCACGACTTGTGGCCGTGGCCCCGCGCCACTACGCGGCTCTCCGAGAATGACCACACGGTCACCAGGTCGTCCTCGCCGCCTGTGGCCAGGTACTTCCCGTCGGGGCTCCACGACACACAGAGCAGCCCGCCAAAGTAGCTCTTCATGACACCCTGTAGCTCCATGGAGTCAAAGTGGAAGACCCGCAGGCACCCGTCCTGGCCCACGCATGCCACGTGCACGCCGTCCGGGGAAAATGCAAACTCATTGAGTCCCCCCTCACCCACGGCCCAGCGGAGCAGCGGGTTGCGTGGCGTCTTGGTCTTGCAGGCATACACGGCGAAGCCCTCACCTTGACGTAGGAGAGAGTATTGCGGGGCGGTCGTGCCACAGGGGTGGTCCACATTGTAGAGGTAAAGGTGACCACTGGAGTGGGAGGCCAGGAACAGGTTCTCGGACTTGGGGAGCCATTTCAGACATGTCACCTTGGACTTGTCGATCAATCTCTGGATGACAGAGGGGGAAGGTGTGGAGAAGAGAAGGGAAGGAAAGGAAAGAAGATGGGTAAAGACAGGGAGGGAAAGAGATAGGGTGAAGGACAGGGACGGGGGAATCAGAATAGAGGGCCCGGAGAAAAAAGTGTGAGTTCTAGGAGAGAAGGGAAGGGGGAAAGTGAAGTCAGGGAAGGACAGAGGGCCATGGAGCAGAGAAATGGAAAAGGATGGAAGATTAAAGGAAGAGAAGAGAGGCGTGAGAGAACACAAGTACTGCATATTAGACACACTTGTCTATTTCATGCACCTTTGAATTATTATTATTTTATGCCTGTATGTGGAGTGGACCCCAGCTAGAGACCACCAGAAACGAAACACACATCAACAAAGCAAAACAAGGACGGGGGAAAACAAGTAAGCGAGTGTAGCACAGATAGAGAAGATAAAGAGAAACCAAAAAGAGATAAAGAAATGGAAAAAGGGGGCAGTGGGGGTGAAGGAGTAGATTTAGACAAGCAGCACCCAGGGAGCTGAACAAACTCAGTGGAGAATATCAGTCAGACAAAGTCAAACAGGGACACCTGACCTTATCATTTCCTACTCTCTTTCTCACTCACACACACACACACACACACACACAGATGTTCGCGCACGTGTGCATGAACACAAGTAAATGGACTGCAGTGCTTTTCTCCAAGGCGCTTCATTACAATGTACTTCACATTCATCCATAGGCTACATTCACACACCGATGGTGGAGGAAACCATGCAAGGCACCACCTCCTCATCGGGAGCAGTTAGGGGTTCAGTGTCTTGCTCAAGGACACTTCAACACTTTCCCAGGAGGTGCCGGGAATCGAACCTGGAACCTTCGGATTCCAAGACGGCCGATATACCTCCTGAGCCACTGCCGCCCAAAGCCGCCCACTGTAGAAATGCCCACCACCGCACGTGCGGTCAAAAAAAGCCAGCACAACCCAACACAGAAACACACTCACTAATGCCTAAATGTAAGTATTAATTCCATTTAACACTAACAGCCAAATTCAAGAGGTAGGCAGTAGGCACTAGGCAGTACACCTCAAACGGAGAGGCTCATAATTGTTGTTATTCTAATGGGACTTATCGTTCTCAAAGCAGATGGTGGAAGATTATGTCAGTAACCAACTCTGCAGTTTCTGCAGTTTCCATACTGTACCATCCATTCCATACTGCCGAAAGGAAGACTGTAGAATCTTCCTAATTACAAAACAAAAAAGCATATTTGCATAGTCTGCAGACCTCTTATGTGCACAGAAACACACGCACACGCACACGCGCACACACACACACACACACACACACACACACACACACACACACACACACACACACACACACACACACACACATTTAGCAGACACTCTTTTCTAGACCAAAGTGAAAGATCAGAGTAAATGGCATGAAGAATTGTCAATAAACAAGGTAAATGGTCACATACAGACTACAGTATGTTGGGATAATGAACTCAAAGATGCCACAAAAATAGAGAACATATAAATTACAAGCTCACAATGTGTTAGTATTTCGAGTATCGATTAGTCTTTCTTTATAATATAAAATTAATAATAAATGAATTAGCCTGATTAACTGTTGCACCCCTACATGCACGCATGCACGTGCAGCACATGCATATTGCATTATGCACACACCTCCTCATTGAAGAGTTTACTGGTCTCCTTCTTGATAGGGTCTAGGTACTGGACTTGTCCTGCTGAGAAGCCCACTATGAGGGCTACGCTCTCTGCTGTGGCCGAGTACTGGTTAAAGTCATGACACGTCGGCTGTGTGCCCTTATAGATGCGCTTGTCTATCGGTTTACTGAGGTCCACCGCCTGCAGGGAGGAAAAGCAAGAGGGATAGAACAGGGAGAGAAGCAACAATATGTTAGCAAGATTGCCGTGTAAGCAGAAGGTTCCAAGTTAAATCGCTTATTATAGGGAACTTCAACGTTTTTCAGCCCAAGGACCCATTAGCTGAGAGAGATAAAGCAGGGACCCCCACAACATATGTTGCATAAAATTATGTTGCAGGTTAAACTTTTTCATTGATTTCATAGAAAGCTCATAGACTTGTTTGACAGCACTATCATCGGTGTATGTTGGACTTACAGTATGTTAATGTGCATTTTCAGATATTTAACCACTTAACCCGTCAATACTTGACCTTTCACTCTGTACTTGGTCTGCTCGGTCTAGATCAAACCTCTTAGCAAACAATCTACAAGCTCGCAGCGCGTTGTGAGCTTGTAGGCTATTTTTGGCAAATGTTCAATGGTTCAAATGGTTTCAAAAAAATCATCCTATCACATAAATATTTGGTGGCCCCCCTGCAGTAACTCTGAGGACCCCCTAGGGGTCCCGGACCCCCTGTTGAAGACCCCTGCCTTATGATGGCAAGATTCCACCTAGCAGAAAGCAGCACAGCCCCAGCCGACTCGGCACTCTCATCCCCCTTGGGAGGAGGACAAATGGAGAGATGAATTGCCCCCCTCCAGGATCAATAATGTGTCACAAACAGGAAGTCGTGGAAAAACACTGAACCAAGTAAAAGTAAAAATATAGGATATATTTCAACTCTTTTCCACTTCAGGATTTAATAACCTGATGTGTTATGGCACAGAATGGTACATCACATAAGTGCAATAAACTGGTTATGAAACTATAGGCAGACATATTAATTTGTATTTGTAGTGGGTCATTTTCATTATTTTAACATTAAGTGGGCTGGTAGTTTAAAGTGGTAAGTATACGTCATAGGTGTCTTTGCTCAGTTTGCTGTGCATCATAAGTAGGCTACTTTTCCTTTGCCACAAACACCTACTAATTAATATTCTATATAGACTGAGGCACCTCTCGCAATAAATGAGTGGACATCATGTCCACTCATTTATTGCGAGAGGTGCTAATATATATACCCAAATATGCAGTTAATGTTTAAGTTCCAGACTTTGGGTCACTTTTTGTTAGAGCCTTTCTACATTGTTATGTATTGCTGTAAATTAAGGAATGTAATTGTTGTTTCCATGTCATTACAAATAAAATCATAATTAGGCTATAAATGACATTCTTCAATCTTCACACACTGTTGCATTCCACTACAACCAGCATTATTACATGGATGCTATCCACTATACGAGGCTTCACCTGGTGCATTATTATACACAGTAGCCTACAGAATCTGTAATTACTGGATAGGTCGGCAAATAACTGTAGCCAAATCGACAATTTGAAACGATGACGGAATATAATACGGACTGCAGGCCATAGCTAGTTGCATTAGCCTCATCATCATCATCATCACCATCCAACGTGTCTTCTTCGTTCTCACCTTCTTGATGTTGGTGTAGGTGTAGAAATAGAGCTCTCTGCCGATGTTGAAGCACACTCTCTCAGAATCCTCGCTGGGATCCTCGGGCTGCAGCTTGACCATGGAGACCCGCACGGGGGGAAGGAAGCCCGCCGGAGAGGAGTTAGCTGCGGCATTGGAGGAGGAGGCAGCCCCGCCGCCGGGCCCCTGCAGCAGACCACCGACCCCTCCGCCGGGTATGGAGCCCGGTCCGCCGGGGCCCAGCGTTGCTCCCCCGGCGGACGGACCCCGCGGGAGCCCCCCGCCCCGCTGCTGCGAGTCCGAGAGGGTGAGCAGCTTGTAGAAGCCCTCTCTGGTCCGGAACTGGGATTTAATCTCATTGATATCCTTCAGAGCGCCGCCATCTCCGGCCATTTTCAGTACAAACACAAGCCGCACACAGGAAACAACCGAGATTTTGACCTGGAAATAATAATACGCCGCCGTATTAAAAAAAAAGAAAGAAACTACAATGGAAATGGGAGCGACGACGATTAAGAAGAGGAGCGGGCGAGCTGCTCGGTCCCTGTCCCGCGCCTACACCCACCACCAGACACCGGCATCCAAACTGCTGTTTCACTGGACACACAATCACAACAGAGAGCTAAAACAGTAAAAACAGTGCACAGTCAGTGGACAGTACACACATCAGCCGTGATTGAAGCCTCTCGCCGCCTTCGTTCATCCAGTGCGTTTGTGTGTTTGTGCGCGTGCGTGCGTCTAGCGTGACCATTATTTGAGCGTGATGGTGCGTCGACGCTTCCAATCCCCGGCCAAGTGCTATTAAGCACTGCGCACATTTACTAATGTTCCGACTCCGAGGATGAGCTAAACTAAACCAGTCGCAGTCTGGTGTCAATAACCATAGGGTGTTGATTCATTGGTCAACTCATTTAATCATCTGAAACACATAAAGCGACCCCCGTAATCCGTAAACGTGTGCCGATTTGGTTATGAACAAAATGCTTATTGGGCTACTAATATACAAAACAGGTCCAATTGATGAAAAAGCACGCATGCTGCTGCTGTCATACTATTTGACTTGCATTACATATTTTTTTAGGCAATTAAATAGTCCTCGCTGGTCCTCCTCCTCTTCCTATTTTAGGGTTATAACTTATTAGCCAATCAGAAGCAGCCAGGAGCGTGTTTTTTCTGTTGTTATGGTCGTGCACAGCGTGATGCTGCATTGACACTCCAGGGAGCACACAATAGTTCTCTAAAGTCTGTTTTTTTGGGCATCTAACTACTTCCACATACTTTGTGCGAGAAATGTAGTTCAAACTTCAACATGTTCAGCTTTATGCAGGTATTTGTGCTTGTATTTTTCTTTTGTAAATGTTTTTGCATGAGGAAGGGCCAGATCTTTCTAGGTTCACACAGAGGTGCTATCTGTGGTTGCTATAACAACGCATATAGCGTTGCTATAACAACACATCCAAACCTGGACTGGATCAGGGAATTTTCTACTGTAAGCCATCATTATACATTGGGTCATCGCGGGTTTTCAGCGAGCCCAAGTATTATGCTGCTTTTAGGAGTAGTCTTTTTGCTTGTGTAGGCCTTGGACATCTTGACTGCAGGACAGGTACATGCTTTATGGCCTTTATTCATACTTATTAAGTGTTGTTCACCATAAACCAGATAGAGTTCTGAATCCAAGCCACAATCAATGGGGTGATTTCTATATAGGGTGGACGAAGTAGGGCATTCATTTACAAAAAAAACATAAATAAATGGTCAAATAAACAGTTGAAATAAGATACAAGGTTTCTGCCCCCGACAGCAACAATATGCTTATGCAGATGGACAACACTCATTTCATTCAACTTATAGGAATTCATAGGAGACTCTTTGTCAAATCAAACACTATCATAATATAAAAAAAGTCAATAGAGTAAACCTTTCTTGATACACATACACTTCAAGGAGAAAGTGTGAAAGATTAGAAAACGACTACAGATATGGATAGAGACTACTGTATATATATTTTATTATTATTATTATTTGTTTTTGAGGGGCCCCTCCTATGTCCAGCTTTGCGGGTCTGTGTAAACACAAACACTGAAGACAAAAGTGAGGACGCAAATTGTGATTGGCCAGCGTGATTGGGTGGGAGATGTGCCATTGGTTGAGAAGTCTGTCTGTCTGTCTGGTGAGCCAGGCAGATTGCCCTACAGGCTCTCCATGCATTTCCAGTCTCTTTCTTTCTCCTTGTGCTTTAGTAAAAAAATTATTTAAAAAATCGATGCGGTGTAGTGTGTGTGTGTGTGTGTGTGTGTGTGTGTGTATTAGGTCTGCAATATAAGGATTCATCACCATGTTGTGACTTGTTCTAATTAACAAAAAATACATTAAAGATGAAAATTAATTAAAAAATACATTATTTATTACATTGTAATAAGCAGGACATGTGCAGCATTTTGTACAAAACGGGCCACTCCTGAAAACTTTGGAAGGCAATCTTAGCCAATCAGTGTACAATCTGAGAAATCCAACAGACTCGTCTTGATCACATGACTACAGAGATCATGTGTACCGATTGCCATTTCTTCATACGCCTTTGATGGCAATTGGATGATTTGAGGCATTTTGTTCCAAAAATGTGTTTTGCAAAAATCAACCTGTTGGTGGTGCTATAACAGGCCAATGTGAAAAGGGTGGGATATATTCCTCAGCCTAGTAAGAAAATGTGTGAAAGATTTCACGTAAATTGCATGCTGCGTTCATGATTTGAGGCTTTTGTTCAAAACGGGGCAATCTTGCAAACTGCGAAAGCCAATTATAGCCAATTAGGATGGAATATGAAATATCGGACAGATCCGACATGAGCACATGACCATAGAGATACTGTGTAACGATTTGTGAGATTTTTGGACAGAATCTGGAGGAGTAATATCAAAACATGTGTTTTACAAAAGTTGGCCTCCTGGTGGCGCTATAAAAGGCAGATGCGGAAAATGCAGGTCAAAGGTTTGTCCTTGGCCTCTAGGGAGTGTGCATGCAACGTTTCACGCAGATCGGTGCAGTTTTAGGTAAAAAATGTGAAAAGCTGCCTCATGGTGGCGCTATAACAGGCCGTTCTGGAAAATGTGGGGCAGAGGTTCATCGTTGGCATCCAGGGAGTGTGTGTGCAAAGTTTGGCATCGACCGGGTTAACGGTGCCGGAGATTAGCTGGTAACGGACGGACGGACGGACGGACAGACACACGGACGGAGTGCAAAACATACTCTCTCCCCATGCCTTCGACCTGGTGGAGACAATTAATTAAAGCCACCCATGGTACCTTTACTCTTATTCTGATTGCATAGATTTGATTAAAGAATAGCTACATGTGTCAGTCTAAAAGGAACAGTACTATTTTAAACTCAAATAGGTAATTTAAAAATAAATATTCAAGCCATATGTTTTGTTCTTGATACTATAATCCTGCACGCAGGTACAGACATAGTTGTATTTGGCTTTAATGGTAACACAATAGAAACTCCATCTTATAAATAAGATGTTGAGGGTAAAATGGCCTCAGACATTAGGGGCTCCATTTTCGTTCGAGCATTCTAAATACACTATTTGGGGATTTAGCAACGTTACCCGTTACATTATGCATAGGTGTGGTTTGGGCGTTACAATAATGAAACCAATCACTGTGCCACATGCATTGCCTTTAAGAGATGCCTTATCCATTGACCATTATGCCCAGTGCTATTGCTTCATAGCCTTACGGAGTGATGCGTTGCTTGCCTTGAAGTTGCCGTTTTTCTTCTTTTTTTCCCACCGCGCACAGACCCAAGAGTCTTTTCATTGAGTCACAACTCGCTCAAATCTCGCTCATTTTTCACATTTCAAAGTGCTGTGTGATCATCGAAATCGGAAATCAGATTAAACCCCATGGCTGACATGGCTGACACAACTTAAGTCAAATAACTTCTTTGACATAAACACAATGGACACAAGGAAGTGATAGGCACTCACTTCTGCTGATTATAGGAAAATTACAAAGAGATGCATAGGAGAATAAGGAGAGATGATCAGATGAAGCAGCCTGACTCTGGAGTCTGGACATCTCCACGCCTATGACACACCTCTAGGTGCAAATACCGGTGTCGGCATAATAGATAGCAGGTGACGCTGGACCAGAATACCATTTAGGGACAGAGCAAGCTCCTATACTGCGGCTGACTTGCGGGCCGCGTCACGGGTAACGGCGGCGACGAAATTGGAGTTCTAGGGCTATATCTTGCACCACCCCTTACCCCTTATCCCTAAACTTATTTGCCATTTTTTACTATTTTGAAAAACCTTTTAAAATGGTTCAAATAGCCGATCTACAATCTCACAACGTGTCTATGTAGATTAGCTAGTTGAACTATTCTAAAATGTTTATTTGCAATTGTTGAAGTTGTCCTTTAAGCCAAGTTTAAGGGGGCCTGAAAAATATCCACACAAAGTTAGCTTGACACCGCAGCATTGATTGCCTACAGGCTATACCTGGAATACAGGGCACGCACGCACGCACGCACGCACGCACGCACGCACGCACACACACATGCACACACGCACACACACACACACACACACACACACACACACACACACACACACACACACACACACACACACACACACACACACACACACACACACACACACACTTTAGCTTTCATTCCTTTTTATTAGGAGCATTTGTTACTCTTGACATTAGTTTTCAAAGGAGGACTTTAGGCCAGGGCTTTCCACTCAGACCTGCAATCTTGGTCATAGATATTAAACTGTTTCTCACAAACCAATTCTCCTTTAACACTATGAAGGCACTTCACACTATTGTTTGTTCTGCTTTAAAGGGATAGTTCAGCATTTTAAGCTGTATGAAATACTTGCCATTAATATAGTGGTTGCAACTGTATTAATTGATTGCCCGAGTCGGAGTTCTGCTCTGGTTTAGGTGAAATATTAAGTAGTTAACTGTAGGGGCACAGGGGGGCCACACATTAAAGGTAAATTAATCCACAAAACTAGCGTAATTTGTATTGTTTACCTATTTCTACAATATAGTGCAACTTTCGTTCATTTGTTAACCCTCTATCACATGGAACTATGTTATTTGTGTCCATATCACTACGCCCAAAAAATAGTTCCGTGTATTAGAGGGGGCAAAGTTGAACGAAAGTTGCGCTAATATTTTAGTATGCGCTAATATATAATAGGTCAACAATACACGTGACACTAGTTTTGTGGATTAATTTACTTTTAATGCGTGGCCCCAGTGCATGCCCCCCACACAATGACCAGAACTACTTCATATTCACCAAAACCAGAGCAGAACTCAACTGCAACCACTTGTATTTCATACAACTTTAGTTCAAAAATCGTGAACTATCCCTTTAAGAGAAAAAGAGGGATATTACATTACATATTACAAATTACAATGTTTTGTCCAAACGTCCATGTTCAATGCAAAATTAAGGACCACTGTGGGGCTGACACACATCCATATATGTTAACGGCAGCTATTATAATAGGGCGTCCTAGTAGGTCAGCTGGTTAGTGTGCATACAACATTGGCACAGGTATAGAGGTATACGGGTGTACTGTACACACAACGTCATGGATTTGAATCTTGTTCATGAACTGTGGAACGCCATACTACTTCTCTGCCTTACTAACGGCAGCGATTCCTTGAAATAGTCTTCAGAAGAAGGTCACTTATTACTGCGGACAAGCCGGACAGCAAAATATTTGTGGCCTGTCTCCTCACTCCTCATAGAAGTGTTCAGTGGAGAAGAGGTGGTGTGAGTTTCCATTGGCACCCTCTGCCACTGCCTGGGGTCGGGGGTCACGGCAAGAGGACCCAATTCTCAGCAATTTCCAGAATGTACAGGTTACACATCCCTGATTGGTCCCCGGTGATACGTGTCTCCATGACAACCAGCCTATAAGTTGGAAGGACCAGAGAAAAGTTGGTGGTGGAAAAATGAGTTTTACTTAAGTAAAAGTACCACAATACCACAATGTAGAAATACTCCATCACAAGTAAAAGTCCAGAATTCTAAATGTACTTGAGTAAAAGTACAAAAGTAGAAAGTATTCATTATGCTGAATGTCCAATTTCACAAGTTTTCAACTGTATAAAAATCACAACAACCAGCTGATGTGCTGATGCTGGGATTAACGTAATTAGTTAAAAAAACAGGTGGCTTGCGGCTGCGCACATCCAGTTCCTTGCTGGTGCTGGACAAAAGGTAGATGCATACAGGAAAGGAGAAGTAATTAAACTCGAATAGACAGGATACAGCATTGCAAGGCCATCATTGTATACAGTATCAAATCCTGAGTGTTCATTTTAAATTGGAGAGTAAAGGACCCGTAAGGCTGTAGTAGTGTACCAACCTGTCTGTCCCCACTGTAGTGTACCAACCTGTCTGTAGTGTACCAACCTGTCTGTAGTGTACCAACCTGTCTGTCCCCACTGTAGTGTACCAACCTGTCTGTAGTGTACCAACCTGTCTGTCCCCACCAGCCTGTAGTGTACCAACCTGTCTGTCCCCACCAGCCTGTAGTGTACCAACCTGTCTGTCCCCACCAGCCTGTAGTTTTGAACGAGAGCTGACTGTCCAGGACAACACCAAGGTTCCTGGCTGTAACGTCTGTCCCAACAGCCAGGAACCTTGGTGTTGTCCTGGACAGTCAGCTCTCGTTCAAAACTCACATCACAGCTGTCACTCGATCCTGTAGGTTCACACTCTATAACATACGACGAATTAGACCGTTCCTCACCCAGGAATCATCCCAGCTCCTAATCCAGACAACAGTCCTGTCAAAACTTGACTATTGTAACTCTCTCCTTACTGGCCTACCGGCATGTGCACTGAAGCCTCTCCAACTGATCCAAAATGCCGCAGCTCGCTTGGTCTTCAACCAGCCAAAATTCTCACATGTCTCCCCCCTGCTCCGCTCCCTGCACTGGCTCCCGGTCGCTGCCCGCACAGAATACAAAACTCTGATGTTGGCATTTAAAGCAACCAAAGGTATGGCTCCCCCATATCTTGCCAGCATGATTGAACCCTACAAACCCTCCCGCGCACTCAGATCAGCCAACGCAGGGAAGCTGGAAGTACCCTCACTAAAAACGCCGGGACAACGCTCCACACGTCCCAAACTCTTCTCCCTTCTGGCCCCAAAACTGTGGAATGCACTTCCCGTTGCAATCAGAACTGCAGCATCACTCCCGATCTTCCGCCGTAGTCTGAAAACCCACCTTTTCAAACTCCATCATGGCCCATAGCACTTACCCTACCCCCTTAGACAGCACTTCTTAGACTTATACAGCATTTGAAACAGACTTATAGCATGTCATGTAGACAGCACAATAAGTGCATTGTATGTAGTCATAGCACTTCATAGTATATATGTACAGCATAGTATAGCATATATGTGTAGTTTATATGTATAGTGTCATTATATAGATATGTTCTAGTTATAGTTTATATGTATAGTGTCATTATATAGATATGTTCTAGTCACGGTCTTAGCTTACGCATGTTTCGCGATAAATGCATTTTTTTACATATGTGATGTATTCCCATGCTTTTTGTTCTTGCCTATTGTAAGTCGCTCTGGATTAAGAGCGTCTGCTAAATGCCTAAATTGTAAATTGTAAATTGTAGTGTACCAACCTGTCTGTCCCCACCAGCCTGTAGTGTACCAACCTGTCTGTCCCCACCAGCCTGTAGTGTACCAACCTGTCTGTCCCCACCAGCCTGTAGTGTACCAACCTGTCTGTCCCCACCAGCCTGTAGTGTACCAACCTGTCTGTCCCCACCAGCCTGTAGTGTACCAACCTGTCTGTCCCCACCAGCCTGTAGATCTTCCTGAGGTCTTTTGTTTCCTGGATGACTTCACTGAAGTCCTCTCCTCTCCTCTGCCAACCATGACGCCACACTGCCAGCAGCGAGTCCTCAAAATACACTAGAGAGAGAGACAGAAAGAGGGAATGAAG
Source organism: Electrona antarctica (assembly GCF_951216825.1). Taxonomy (NCBI): domain Eukaryota; kingdom Metazoa; phylum Chordata; class Actinopteri; order Myctophiformes; family Myctophidae; genus Electrona; species Electrona antarctica. The sequence goes on along the minus strand of NC_136792.1, from coordinate 38,107,940 downwards.
GGGGAGGGGGGGCCGTGAATGGACTGAATATTTAACCTAGTTTGGTAGAGAGCTACAATACATGGTTGATAGATGAATAGCTGGATACAGATAAGTAATAATAATAATATTAATAATACAAATAGTACTATTACTACAGTACTAATAATAACCAGTAAGACGCCCTGAGGTCGCATGCACGGCACGCATCCGCATGGGTGACGGCAGACTGCTGGACGAGCGCTGACACTTTGGCATGGGGGGTCAGATGAACATTTGGAATTCATTATGTACTGGCCAAGTGGCCATATATGGAGCGTGTCTTGAGTGTACAGGGTTTGATGAGATCAACATGGAATGTCAGACCAGGTCAGCTCCATATATGGAGATCTAAGGGTGGCAGTGTCTTGATTGTACAGGGTTTGATGTTTCATATATATATATATATATATATATATATATATATATATAGAGAGAGAGAGAGAGAGAGAGAGAGAGAGAGACACACACACACACACATACACACACGTCATCAGTGGTCTGACAGATATATAATCTCAGACTTATTTCTCAGTTCTCACCTACAGCCTCCACATCAAAGGAGAAGGTAGCTTCTTGCTGTAGACTCCTGCTGCTCTTCAGCTCCCCCTCTAGGCCAACTATGTGTACAGACTCTGGAGGAAAGGAGTGGAGGATGTATTTTACTGAAGATAATAATGTTATGTTCAGGCTGGCACAACCATAGATATATATCTATGGTTGCACAACAGCTGAAATAATTCACTCAGTAACTACTCCCTAAATAACAGTACAGATATGAATTGTATTACATTGAGCTATGTTTACCAGCTCAATGTAGATATTTGTTGGTTTGAATGAGGGTAGTTTCTGCTCTTGTAACATTACTGACTTGAAGAACTGAAATAAAAGTGTAACACCTGTTAAAGGGTAGAGACATTGAAGCCTTGGATTTTCCAATGAATTGAATATGAAGGACCCCAATGGAAACAAGCCATAGGCTTTCTTGGGTTTTAAATCCTCTTAGCAGACCTTGCAATTAACTGTACTTTCCTGTGCTTTTTTATGCAAACTGTTAATAAAGTATTCAATTTAATTCAATCAATCAAAATAAACATAGCAGCAATATAGAAGTGATTAATTAGAATTCATTAGAAATTTAATTTGAAGTCTGGCCTTTGAGATAACGTTTACCAGATTTGTCATTAGATATCTTTGTGTTAGTTAAAATATTTCATTAGGTTATTCTGGAGTGTATCAGAAGCTGACAAGCTAATTACCATGTCAGATTCTGATAGACTCCAGAATAACCTAATTAAATATTTTCAGAATGCAAAACTCTTTCACATTTGGAAAAATAGAAAATAAATGTACAAACGTATATTTACTTACTTTCTAAGAGAACGAGCAAAGAGCTATTGTCCAATTGGTTCACCTGCACTACATCTGGGCATCGATTCTCTGTACACACACACACACACACACACACACACACACACACACACACACACACACACACACACACACACACACACACACACACACACACACACACACACACACACACACACACACACACACACACACACACACACTTTATTGTTTGGTGTACTTTTATGATGAAACCACAGGCTCAGCCATAAGATTAGACTTCACTCAAAAGATTCACTCTTTATTATTAACAACCAAGTGAATTAATAATTCAATATCATCTTACCCAAGCCAGTGCTGGTGAACCAGGTAGTGTTGGAGTTAAGGTTAATGTTGTCTATGGTGATTGGCTGGTTGGGAGCAGGCCCATGGGACACACCGATACAGACGAGTGGGTACTCCTCCTTGGGGACCACCAGCATGTGGAACACTCGCAGGGGGCTGGGCAATGGGAAGTCAAAATTCTAGGACCAGGGAGGACATCATTATGAATATATGACAACCAACCGCAGCCCCTAAACCTAACCCCTCAACGCCTAATCCTAACCCTGACCCCAGCCTGAATCTTTTCCTAATAAGCCTATCTCACAGAATTTCCCCGCCCCCTTAATACGCCCCCTTTCGGGGTTAGTGGTGATAGCGTGACGTCACTCCATAGACGCTACATGTTAACAGAGGTAATTTAAGAAGTCTACAACTTTTGTTTTCTCAAGGTAAGGTTTGTTCTATCTGTTCGAGCTGATTTACCATATTGTTTGCTTCATAATAATATTGGTCTGTCACATTTTTACATTAGAAAATGTACTTAGATTCTCCAGAGAAAAAAACGTGTAAATGCTAATGTTAAATGACACCACTATTTACCGGAAGTGGGCGTGGAAAGCGGGCTGTGAGATAGGCCTATTGTAACCCTCGTAGCACTAAAAAGCTACCATGAACATGACATCTGTGGGCTCCAGGAAAATGGTCGTCACAAGGTTGATTTCACAAATTCTACCATACAACGTGGGGACATTTGGCCCTCATAAGTATAGCAATACCTGCTGCGCTCGCACACACACGCACGCACACACACACGCACACGTATAGAGCCTCACTGGGTGCAAAAATGTACCCCAAATTGAATGAACCCAAATGGACCATTTGGTAATCTATTTCACTCTCAGAGTTAAATTAAGTCTAAAAGTGATTATTTTACTGTGTACCTTAATGAGCATGAACTTGTGCATGGGCTCATACCACTGCAGAAGCACCACACTGGACTCCAGAGCACAGCACAGGAACACACAGCCTCGTTGCACGTTGCCAACTGGGATGGAGAGAACTCAGTCAAACGTCAAATTCATCGGGAAATGAATGCCCTACTTCATGATAGAGTCACACAAAGTATCAAAAGTTGCAAATCTGCAAGCTCCAAACGCGGCTCGAAGGGACACGTTTTGAGCTTGCCGATCTGCTACTTTTGCTGTTTTTTTTAATTTTAATACTGAAAAGTAGCAGTTTTGGACATATGAGGTTTCCACCCGACAGAGACGATGTACAGTTGGAGGCCATCGATATTGTCCTTTTCTTTTTGCTGAGGTTTGCGTGATCTGCGCGAAACCCCTTTTGGTGTTTTAAACATTATGTTATAATTTAGCTATTGAAAAATAGCAGATCTACAAGCTCATAGCGCGCCACCGAGTGGCGCGCTACGAGCTTTGTAGGTCTGCTATTTTTGAAAAATCGTGAAAATATTTATTTCAGAAAACTGGAGGATTTAGAAGGATTTTTTAAAATTTTGAGGTCAGGCCTAAATGGGTCAAATGATAAGGGACAATATCGGTGGCACCCAACTGTATCAGATGTATTAGCTCGATCATCTTACCTACTGAACAGGTCTTGCACCCTTTGGTGTCAGGTATTTTACATGTTACCGCATGTTTCCTGAAAATAGGGAAAATTGAAGGTCATTTAAAATAATGAAATCACACCCAGGTGAACAGGGTGAACATAGCAACCATGCTCATTTTTTCTGCACTAACAAAGCCAGTTGTAGGAGTGGTTTACACCCGGGTGAACAGGGTGAACATAGCAACCCTCATTTTTTCTGCACTAACAAAGCCAGTTGTAGGAGTGGTTTACACCACTCAAAAATAAAATACGGTGGAAAAATGATCAAAAATGGATGGTCAAGATTTTAATACAAATATCTCCTTGTAGGCCTACTGCATACACTGTATTAACGCTCATTCAAGTCTTGCCCATAGTAGGTATTTATGTATGCCCCTGGAACGTTAGCAACAAGTCTTTCAGTAACAAATCACATTGAGTTTTAATTTCTACATAAAAGTTCTACTGATTTACGCTTTGGTTCAATAGCATACAGCATACATCAGAGTGACAGAGAGAAAGGAGCGAGTGGATTTGGTGAGGTAGTTTGGTCACAGTGAGTGGTTAAAGTATTACCTAGGTAACAATCTGTGCGTTGGCAAGGCAACCATCCTCTGATCTCGTCGTGCCTGCTCATACAACTCCTTCAAGGAATGTGAGTAGAGCTGAGATGACTTTCCTGAAAAACAAATATATTTCATATAGGAATGATAGCAGCATGATGCACCCCTATGCATACCACTATGCATGTTTAGATGAAGGCATCACAATAATGCCCCTCCTATTTAATCAGGGTGTACAGTAAAATCAGTGATAATTTAACCCTGGGTGAGTTATGTTAACACTCTAAGCTTGAAAGTATTATGCGTGTCTTACTGTAAGTACCAGGTCTTATTACTTAACTTAAGACCTGGAGGCGTGATCAATGCCATTTGGCTATTCTGAGTGGCCAAACAGCATTGACCACGCCTCCAGGTCCTAAGTTAAGTAATAAGACCTGGTACTTAAGACACGCATAATACTGCCCTCGCTGAATTTTACTGTGAGACATAGATATTGGCAGCTGTTTTAAGGGAGTCCCATGGCCAAGAAGGGTTTAGAAGGAGGCGTACTTATTTCAAGCCGATTTGAACACATATGAATTAAAGGTGGAAAGGTGTCAATTAAATGAAACAACTGTCCCTGAACAGGACACCGGTACGCCACCTTCTGGACACCCATGGGACTAGAGTTACATATTGAGTTCCCCATAACATAAAGATTCAAAACAAATTAAAAAGCCATGTTAGAATAATTATGTTACAGTGGCAAATAATACACTGCATAACTACAGTAGCAGGTCAATGATTTGGAATTTTAATATAAATGATTGCAATGAGATGGCTCAAATCGCATTACAATACCTTGCAGAACGTCAGAGAGCAACTTCTCTTTGTCCTTTAAAAACTTTCATTGATTGAATATTGAATCTCCTACTTTATTAATCAGAAATGTAAACAGCACATGGTACAATAAAACATTAAAGCTTCAAACATATAATGGTGTGTAAAAAGTGTAAAAAGAAAAAAGAAAGAAAGAAAGAGACTCTTCTAAGATTGCTTATATACAAGCTGTTTATAGATAGGCTATTTTGGCTCTTCGTCGTACGATGAAGTAAATAGTGGTAAGACTTACCAGACACAGACATGAGGACATTACTAATGGTGTACACCCAGCTACACTTCCCTGGATACAACTGAGAGAGACAGAAAGAAGACATCGGTCAGTCAAAGTCTGTCAGTCCATCCATCCATCCATCCATCCATCCATCCATCCATCCATCCATCCATCCATCCATCCTCTCAATCCAAAGGTTTTCATGCCTCTGTATAGGATATATATAGGATTTTTTGTTTGTTTATTGTGCCGAATATAAGACGACTAAGACGAGTAAACCCCCATTTTTCTAGACTCATTTGTGGAACTTTGGTGAATATTAAAGATGGAGTGGAGATTTTTCCAGTTTTTCATGTGTCTGTGAGGTGACAGTACTTCATTAGACACCCTGGAGTCGTTTTTATGTGCAATGATGTATTCCCTTTGTATTTCATCATCATCATTTTTCGACCGCGGTCGAGATCATGGATTTCACTATGCCATGCCAGACTTTCCGGTCCTTCATTGCCATCCCCAGTTCCTGCCTACTGATGCATGTGTCCCTATAGCAATGACATCAGGGAACGACAGTTTTCTACCTCTAGTCTGCTTTGAGGCAGGACTCCAGAGAAGAAGGGAAGATATAAACTCATTGTCAGCTCTGTAGCAGTGGCCGGCAACCCTTTGTATTTAGGGTTTCTTCCTGGAGGCTGAACCCTTGACAGTCAAACGTGCCAATGAAAAAAACAGTAATATAGTGACCTTACATTATCAGCCCCTCCCCTAACCCCTCCCCCTTTATCATACAACTACAGCTGTGGGTGTGGCTTCAGTTCAGGTGGATCACGATCCATCACCACCCCATCACCACCCCATCACGCCCACATAAAAACGACATTTTAACAAAAAAAATCTTCTTCCTTATATAACAATAAGACCTGATGATCATGTTTTAGGGTGGAAAAAAATCATGGCACTCCATCTTTAAGATGTCATTTGGTGGAGGCCAGGGCACTGGGGGAGTGGGGGCCCACTCATTAAAAATAAATCACCACAAAACAAGCGTAATTTGTATTGTTGACCTATTTCTACCATATAGCACAACTTTCGTTCAACTTTGACCCCTCTGTCACATGGAACTAGAGTACTAGACATAGACATGTGTTACGGTAATGTCAAAGACGCATATAAATCTGTACCCCTCCCGCCCCTGGGTGCTTCCGATCATAACTGTGTGCATCTTTTCCCAGTCAATCGCATGCACTGCACTAAAACGCGGAAAGGTGCAGAACATTCGGATTAAGAACTGGAACGATAACGCCTGTGAGTCTCTCCGGGGCCTCTTTGAGTCCACAGACTGAATGTTCACACAGGCCTCATTCACACGTACCAAACACCAATCAAGCAATGTTTGGTCGTTTTTTTGGGCCACCACAATGCTTTTCCAATGGGAGTCACATGGTTTGATCAAACATTTGTGTTTGATCGCTGATTGCTGATTGCTCCCCCCTCATCATACGAAAATGTTTGGTCAAACCATGTGACTCCCATTGAAAATGAATTGGAGCAGCAATCAAAAAGCAATCAGGCATCACACACGGACCGAACATTTGTTGTGTACGTGTGAATGAGGCCTGAGGCCTCATTCACACGTACCAAACACCAATCAAGCAATGTTTGGTCGTTTTTTTGTTTTTTTGGGCCACCACAATGCTTTTCCAATGGGAGTCACATGGTTTGATCAAACATTTGTGTTTGATCGCTGATTAATGATTGCTCCCCCCTCATCAAACAAAAATGTTTGGTCAAACCATGTGACTCCCATTGAAAATGAATTGGAGCAGCAATCAAAAAGCAATCAGGCATCACACACGGACCAAACATTTGTTGTGTAGGTGTGAACTAGGCCTGAGGCTGCGTACACACCTAAAGAACAAATGTTTGGTCCGTGTGCGATGCCTGATTGCTATTTGATTGCTGCTCCAATTCATTTTCAATGGGAGTCACGTCGTTTGATCGGACAAACCTGTCCGATGTGGGGGCGGAGGGCACAACAAACACATCGGACACCTTGTAGTCAAAACAGCCAACGAACAGGGTGGGACTTCAGATCGGACAGAAGGGTGGTTTTTAACCGCCAACTAATAGGAGAGAACTTCCGTTCTTGACAGCACTGGGTGGGGTTCAGGCTGTAGTCTTCTGAGTTACGTGACACAGACTATTATATCGCTTGTTTGTATGTCTTCTTTTGGCTACGGCCGTGCGTAACTTGGAGAGTCCAAGTTGCGCATGGCTCTCTCCAGTGAGTGAGTCCAGTCTGGTATTAAGTTCTATTCTATATACAGAAATACAGGACGATAGCCAAAATAGCCGTCGGGCCTCGGCAGTTGTGAGGCTGCATTAATAATTAGTTCTAAAAGCATGTCTTTTTTACGGGGATCACTATTGATTTTAATAGTAGACGCATATGTCTATGAGTAGCCTAGAGTAGAAATGTAATGGCAGCGTACGAGGTTCACATGCGCAAATATAACAGATGTACAAGTTATCGACACGAATGGTACTTACGGTATGGTACACGATGTAAGCTTGTAGATCTGTTTATTTTAAGCATGCGCCACCGCCACCACGCAAAGTTATGACGCGCGCACATGTGGGGGGAGAGACCCGATATATTTTATAGCTCTATGGGAGAGACGCACAGAAAAATATTTAAAATCATCCTGTCTCGCTCTAGCGCACGGCCGCACGCATAAAGAGCCAATGGAGCAAATGTTAAATAAGCTACCCAGGTGGTCCTAAATGATTAATTGATTACATCACTATAGCAAAAGACGTGATGGTCAACTGCAGCGGAGCTGTCCTTTTTATCGGGATTCGGGGATACTTTGTTGTAGGCTATACGTCTCCGGTGAATTGTATGCACCAGCAGCAAGCACATTATTGTTCAAACACCTGCTCCTCTGTTCATCTGTTGTCTTATTTGGCTAATAAAATAATTATTAAGAATTAATGCAATTTCAAGTTGTTGCTGCAATCATGATTCATGTTGCTGTTCTCTTCTCTCTGTGACTGAAGGTTGCGCCCAAAAAATGTAGACAGTGATTTCCCGCACCCCCTCATGTTATTTTTCCCTCCATCGTAAAATGACCTCTTTTCTTTTTTTCACTATTTGGTTCGCTTAACATGTCCACGTGTCATTTGTTTACATATTTGGTAAGCTTTACAAAGTCCAGTGTGAACACCAAACGGACCAAAATCAAAATGCAAATATTTGGTCCTTGGTCCTTGATCCGGACCTTCTAAGTGAACTTTGAGTGTGAAAAACGGCCTCGACAAACTACCGCTAGCTGCTGCTGCAGTCAAGAAAACTACACTGAACATATGTGCATCTATTTCCGCGTATGTAGCACCGCCCAAATCGCGCAAAGCATTGTGGGACATGGAGGCATCAAATCATAAAAATGTAATCAGTGGTCGGTCGGACAGATCTGTGTGTCCGAAAGGTGTGTACGAAGCCTGAGTCCTCTGCCAACATCAATGAATTGATAGACGTTGTCACTAGTTGGACCTTGTACTGCGAAAATACTGTGATTCCCGAGAGAAATGTGAAAGTGTATAGATCTCAATGCGTAAGGATTAATGAGACAATCATTGTCCAGCCTCCTGTCCACATCTACTGGTTTGCCTCAGGGTGGCGTTCTTTCTGCCCTCTTGTATATTTTATATACTAATGACTGTCGCAGTAATCACGACAACAGATTAATCTCTGTCATCATCAGCCTGCTTAGCAATGATGAGGATGGCCATGGACAGGTCATGAATGATTTCCTGTCCTGGTGCAGTGATGTCTTCCTCAAACTTAACATCTCAAAAACGAAAGAGATCTGTATCGACTTTAGACGCACACCCCGTCCTACCCAAAACAGTGTCATCCAGGGCCACCCAGTGGAAATCGTACCCAGTTATAAGTATCTTGGCACGATTATTATTAGTCAATGCTGCCGGAAGAAGGTAAAAAAAAACTGTGATGATGATGGTGATGGTGATGATGATTATGATGGTGATGATGATGATGAAGATGATGGTTTAGTACCTAGCACTTATCACTTGGCTCTTGGCACTTTATGATAGGTCAACAATACAAATTACGCTAGTTTTGTGGATTAATTTATTTTTAATGAGTGGCCCCCAGACCAAATGACCAGAACTACTAATATTCACCAAAACCAGACCAGAACTCCCACCACGGGACTCAATCAGGAAATCAACCTTTGCAACCTAGAGCAACAGTCCACAAATCTGAACTAAACCCTTTAAATATACACTGATTATGCAGAGTACCATACATACTTTTAATATATAGATGGAAACTTAATCAAGGTCTTACTAGTTCCATTGTGGCCTCTGAGCCGTTGAGGTTGAGTGTGTAGATTCCTTCCTCTGCACCCAGGATGAGATGCTGATCTAAGGAGGAAGCAGAAACACTTTCAAATGATTTGCAGACAAACATCAAAACAGAAGAAAGACAGACAGACAGACAGACAGACAGACAGACAGACAGACAGACAGACAGACAGACAGACAGACAGACAGACAGACAGACAGACAGACAGACAGACAGACAGACAGCAAATCAAGCAGACAGAAGACAGAAAGCCACTGAAACCCTATATACTTATAGTTGACTGGATTGACTGTACACTCTACAATAAATATATTTGCCAAAATAACCGATCTACAAGATCACAACATCTTGCAAACGCAAACGCTTGTAGATCGACTAATTGAGCACAAATCATCCCACCAGAATAGAGGGTAAAGTGAGTTTAACGTTAGGGAGGATTATATGGTTAATTTGGTTATTAATTTGTGTACAGTTTACAAACCTTTGGTAGCTGGATTTTCCCAGGTGGTTGAACAGCTGACTTTGAGAGGGCAGCCATGGAATACCTTCTTAAAATACACCTGTAATATATTACTGTTTATTACAACAACTTACATATGTGACCAGATTTGACTGAGAGCATCGTGCATCCTTCAACTTTTCACCAGAGGAGAAAAAACGAATTTATTTATTTTTTATCCAAAATGAGTTAACAGCACAGGCACAGGCAGACACTTCACATACTAGAGCATGTCTGAAATAAATGTCAGAGCTGAAATCGACATGTAAATATGAAATAAATGCTTAAACATGTAGCTAGGTGTAATGTTAGAGTCCACAGAAGTGAACCTTTCAAGCATGTTTTCTCAACTCACTGTTTTCTGCAAGACATAAAGGTAATATAATAAGCCATATCTCTAAAACTGGTGGGTCAAACTGAACAAACAATATGTCAATTTGAAGCTATGATTCCCTGCTTTCATATGACATGAAAAAACAAAAAATAATAATAATCCAATGACTGTGATGATGACAGACTGATGATATATAACACTAAGCAACTCTCTCGAGACAAAGGAAAAAAGGCGCTGTTTTTCCATTTTTTGGCTGGTGGGTTCCCAGATTAGATTTGAACTAATTTAATCGATTAATTCAATTGTAATTACAAAAAGAGGTTCCCAGTACGATATCGGTGTCAAAGTCTTGAGCAAGACTCTGAACGCCTAATTGCTCCCGACGAGTAGGTTAGTGACTTGCATGGTTTCCGTAATCGGTGTACGTGTGTGTGAATGGGTGAATGTAATGCACAATCATTGTAAAGCGCTATATAAATGCAGCATTTACCAATTATATATACATATAGCCTACAGTAATATAAGCATGAAGTAAAACCAATTCAACTCACTGGGGGTTTCTTTGTGACAGGGTTGACACATTCCACTGGCTCCTAACATGGAGGAGGGAAACATAATCCAAGTCAATTTGAGAATTCAATTTACGGTATAGGATTTTGTGCTTGATTTGACTGTAACTCTACTATCATGTAGTTATTGTAGTATTATATCGCCTCTTTGGAAACCTCATATGTCCAAAACTGTTACTTTTCAGGATTCAATTTAAAAAATGGATCTACAAGCTCAAAATGTGGCATGAAGCAACGCATTTTGAGCTTGTTGATCTGCTACTTTTGATACTTTTGTGATGCTGTAGGGCGTTAAAGGTAGGGTAAGTGATATTCTTTGGTTCTTTGGTTAAAACAAGGTGTTTTGTTAAAAGGTTAAATCACTATATTCTGATAGTAATCATTGCTATATAGTGTTTGTTCAGTAACAGGGGTCTCCCTGTCTCTCCAGCTCTTTAATAAACAGAAAATACATTTTAAGGTAGGTGACAAAATGTCAGCCAATCAGGAGAGAGTAGCCGTTTATCAGCTTCATTTTTTATAGTGTTCCAGTTCCAATGTTGTCTGCTCATTTAATTGTGTCATCACTTACAATTCCACTTGTAAATAAAATATAAATTGGTATCCCGAACTGCAAATGCATGTTCTGTTTAATAAAAGGCTGGAGAGACATGGAAACTCCTGTTACTGAACAAACACTCTATATAGCAATGAGTATTATCACGATATAGAGCGTTTTAACACTTATTTTAACCAAAGAAAATCACTTACCAAAAAAACACAAAAAGTTAAAATATGGAGATAAGAGGCCTCTGCCCGACACCAACGATATTATACTACGATACTATTTACAATCTTTTTTGCCGTTGCCAAACATTTACATTTCATTTTGCAGTTTATATGTTTTATACAGTACCTTTGTATGTTGATGATGTTGACTTCTTCTTTTGGGATCTTTAGGAGGAAGCTGTGGTGGGAGGAGCTCTGCTGCACCATCAGTCTGCTGGACCTGGAAGGATACAGGGTCTGTAACACACACACACACACACACACACACACACACACACACACACACACACACACACACACACACACACACACACACACACACACACACACACACACACACACACACACACACACGCACACGCACAAAAAAAAGCAGTCCCAGTTGTAACTCAGGTCCATTTTTACTAAGAATATAGAGGGTTTATGTCGTTATACATAGAAATATCATAATCGACAGCACACCTGAGTTGATATGCTTAGCGGTGCGCGGTCTGGGCTTGGGTGGAGCGTGGGTGCCACTGGAGGTCCTCAAGAGAGGGGAGGGGGCGTACAGAGAAGAGGGAGCCCGTGCTCGCTCCTCTTCCCCGGCCATACTCTCCTCTGAGCTGGTCCGGGCCGTGGGCTGCAGGGGCACAAACACTGCACCATCAGTCTGCTGGACCTGGAAGGATACAGGGTCTGTAACACACACACACACACACACACACGCACACACACACAAAAAAGCAGTCCCAGTAGGCTGCAGTTGTAACTCAGGTCCATTTTTACTAAGAATAGTGGGTTTATGTTGTTATACATAGAAATATCATAATCGACAGCACACCTGAGTTGATATGCCTTGCGGAGCGCGGTCTGGGCGTGGGTCGAGCGTGGGTGCCACTGGAGGTCCTCAAGAGAGGGGAGGGGGCGTACAGAGAAGAGGGAGCCCGTGCTCGCTCCTCTTCTCCGGCCAAACTCTCCTCTGAGCTGGTCCGGGCCTTGGGCTGCAGGGGCACAAACACAAACAAATAATACTCTGAATCAGGGGTACTCAAATACAAATCTTGAAGACATTTTTCAATCGGTCAAGTAAGGCCAGCCATAAGGCACTAATATCTACAATATATTTATATTGTGTTCCTTTGTTAAACGCACAGGTCCAATGTCATTTTCCCTTCCTTGAGATTTGATCAGGTGTCCATTCCGTTCACAAATGGAAAGTGGGGAGGGGAGCCTCCCTGGTTCCATTTGGTTCAATTTATTTTGTACACACTCAGGAGTTACTTATTTTGTAATCGTTGTGATCGAGCCTGCATAATATTAGAACAGCCTCCTTTTAAATGGACTGATTCGTTATGTCCAGCTTAATACTTTGATCATGTATACTTGTATAGTAATCTATTTTGCAGTCATAAAGAGGAGATGTAGATGAGTGCTTCATATGCCTGCTTTGTAGTATTAAGAGTTAATAGAGCTGCTTTCGCGGTACCTTTGGAGGAAGTGGGGGTGGGATGCCATCAGCTGGTATCGTTTCACTGTTAAGATACAGAGATGGGGTTGTCTTCATAATGTAAAAAGAAAAACAGTAATATGTATGAGATGCTGGTTTGTAGCTGAAGCAGCTTACCTGGAGGCACGCAATGTAGATCTGAAGAGAAGAGATGTGATAAATGGTGAAAACAAAGCCTCAAAGTCAGTCGTGGAGTCCAAACACTCTTAATCAATGTATACACGCACGCACGCACGCACACGCACGCACGCACGCACGCACGCACGCACGCACGCACGCATGCACGCACGCACGCATGCACGCACACATGCACACACACACAGTAAATAGATCAACTGTGATTAATGTGCAAATAAGAGTGTAGTATCCTTACACGTCTACGTCATCATAGTCATCATCAGAATCTGTGTTCTGGTCTCTGGGGGTGGAGGAAGGGGGTGTGGGGGGGAGAGAGAGAGAGAGAGAGAGAGAGAGAGAGAGAGAGAGAGAGAGAGAGAGAGAGAGAGAGAGAGAGAGAGAGAGATCCAGTTTGAGACAACAGACAAAAGAGAAAAAGTACTTGTTCAGAATCAGATTGTTCATTCTAGTCATGCTGATTATTAATTATTATGAATCACTTTCATCACACTGTGATATTATCTAAGCAGAAAAGAGAGGACTTTTGTCAGACCTGTCAGATCTTGAAGATGGCAGTAACTGCAGACAATAAGGAGAGAGTAAAAACAGTCAAGACTAGTACTTTTAATATAATTTCATTTGCATGCATTTTATTATGTAAGTCACACTGATAATATGATGAAGAATATGCATTTTATTTAACATTGAACATTTTCAGTCTGCTCCAGCCCGTACACAAACTTACTGTTGAATCCTTCTTTACTGGCCTTTGGGTGTAGATCTGTTCAACTGAGCACCAAATAAAAAGAATAATCAAAGATTAATACACAAAAAAAACTATAAATATCTCTTTCATATAACAAAACGGGTTATTTTGGTCGAAGAAGCCATTAAATATAGACAAACTGTATCTCGTACTTGGTGAGTGAAATCAAATGTACTTTCGGTCAAGGACAATATTATGAGTGCAACATTGTGTATACTGTGTCTTGTTAGTTATGTGGGAGATATTGGTAAGTTCACACAGATGTGAACAGGAAATGAGACGTAGCTTGCGGAGTTAGTTCAGTCAGACACACTCGAGGGGGTTCATGCCATGCTCAAAGGCGCATACTATACTCAAGGGGTTAACATGCTGCATTACTATGTGGGTGTACAAGTGAGTGCAAGTCCCTCACGTCATTCGCCGATGCGACAGTCAGCTGACCAACTGGGCGGGCTACTTAAGCTCACCAGTCTGCATGCTCTTCCTACCTTCCTCTGCATATGGTCCCTGGTTGTATGTGATGTTTTTTCCCACCACCACCCCAGCACCACCGGTGGGCTCTGCTATTTATGTTCCCCATGGGGGGTTATTGTATATCTATCTCCCTGCTCTTAATGTTTTATGTTGTTGCTTAATCTTGCCGAGCAGGGAGAAATCCAGCAGAGCCGAACGCCAAGTCAAATATCATATGCACACTCATTACTCATTCTGTAATAAATATCGGTAAATCTATTTGTGAGTTGTCTGACTGAACTGTTCGTCATGGTTGGTAAAGTATCTGCATACCTCTTGTCTTACAGCTGATGTCAGAGTTGGTCCTCTCTGCCTTGTTGTGTTTGTTTATAGACTGGATTCTCTTCAGATATCCCGAGACTGCCACCTAGGAACAATAACAGGAACACATGTTGAGCCATAAGTACAGAGTTGCACATGGGTGCTAACCTGACTCCGCCCATCTGGCGGAGTCAGGTTACATGGGTGCTGGACGCCCTCCAATATATAGTTCAGAGTTTTGCATACGCTACAGGAAAAGGGCAGGTTAAGATATGGTAGGATAATTCCTCATCGTGAAAAACGAGAGTTTCAACCAAATTATATATTTTGTTGATCCAATTATTGGACAATGAGGTGAAATAGAGACAATACGATGTATACATTTCTATTCTATTTTATTCTATTCTATTCTATTCTATTGAGCAGTGGTTCCCAAACATTTTATGTTTGCCCGGGACCCAAACTAGTGAAAATAGCCGATCTACAAGCTCACAACGTGTCGCTTTGCGCGAATTGTGAGCTTGTCTATCAGCTATTTTCATCACTTCTTAAACACTTGTTTTCTAATTTAGTTTTTCACATTCTTCTTTTATTTCTTCATGAAATTACTTGAATTTGCTTTTAATTCATAAAACATTTAGCTTTTTTAGGAATGTTTTTTCAAAATGTTTTGAAATAATAATAATAAAAAACCAAATGTAGGGTCCCATAAAAACTAAGGGGACCCATAACAATGTGTCCGCGACCCACAAATGGGTCCCGACCCACTGTTTGGGAACCAGTGCTGTAGACTAGAGTGTTTGGAATGTATGGTACCTCCTCCACCTCTTCCTCTGGGACCAAACAGCCCTTCAATATCTCTGGGTGTCTCAATTTCTCCAGCAGGTCCAGAGTAAGCTCCTGCCTCAGACGCTGTTGAGTCACAAACATGTGCTGTGGAGAGGGAGTGGACAAGAGGGAGAGTGTTATTTGTTTACATACCATAATCATTCTGACAACTGCACAGAAGTAGAAAAAGGTTTTATAATAATCTGGACGAAGTGGTACTCACCGAGAGCATCTTGGAGGCACTAGGCCTCTTCTTAGGGTTCTTCACCAACATGGCCTTCACAAAGTTATAGAACATGGTAGACCTACAGGTATAAGATAAACAACATTGAAACATGTTTCACAATGTAACAAAAAGATCTTTACAGCCTTAGACTGCAATCTTTATATTTAGTACTGAGCTTGCAACAACATAGAAAATAATCTGGCAATCTTTCTGGGGAAAGATCTTTTGATTATTGTCATTGTGTTTCTGTCATTTAATTTATTTGTATGTCTTCTTTGTCTAGAACAGGGTTTGACTCATTGGGCGATATCTTGCGCCCTTACCCCTTATCCCTAAACGTATTTTGCATTCTTTTCTATTTGGAAAAACATTTTAAAATAGTTCAAATAGCCGATCTACAAGCTCACAACATGTCGATCGGCTAGTAACTAGCCGCTAGTTGAACTATTTCAAAATGTTTTTTCAACATAGCAAAATATGGCAAAAAGGTTGGGGATAAAGGGAAAGGCGTGCCCAAGATAGGGCCAATGTCTGTAATGTAATATGTATACTGTACAGTCAGATATCATGTGTATCCCCTCAAAAGTAGACCAATCACAGCTCTGCTATGTGCATGATAAGCCCTATCACCAAACAACCTCCGGCCATGATAAACGAATGCAGCATGAACAGTCTGCACAACCAGGAAATGCCTGGTGAAGTGAAATTGAAATGTATGAGTGTAAAAATTGGATTGCAGATGATAATCAATGCATGCTTATTTTTCTCTTTAATATTTTTTTAACAACATTGTTCATTTGAAGGACTTTTGTACTTTATATTTGAGGAACGCTATTCCATTATTTGGCCAAAGTAGAGACAATCACCACAATAAGCCATCCTGAATTTATAGTGCGGCTCTTCAGATTTAGTCACAGGATATATATATTTTTTATCTGAGAATAAATTCCATACCAATATATTTCTTCAAAAATTGTGTGCAAATTTTTATTCTGCATTAAGTAGCATGTGAGGGATTTTTAGACACTTTTCCAGGTCATCACATTTGTGATGACAGCTGTTTTTAGCCCAAGGAGTGTTTTTCATGCAAAACAAATGCTTGCAATGGATTAATTTTTTCAGTCAGATAACTGATGAATATTGATTGAAAACATGTATTTATAAAATATAGTGTGTAACACTTAACATGTACAGTACACTGATTGGTTTCATTTACCATTTGGATTTGTCCAGTTTAGGAGGCTGGTAGCCAGTCTTGGACATGAGAAACAGGACACTGGAAAAAGATACACAAGAACCGTATGAATGATAAACAAAGAGTAAGAGAGAGAGAGAGAGAGAGAGAGAGAAAGGGGGGTGGGAGAGAAAATGCATTTGTGAGTTTACGTATGTCTCTACTGCAGTATACCTGAACATTGGTGCGATACATAGGCTTATTTGTGTTGGCTGGTTTGTTTCAATATTTCTTTCTAATGCCTGATGTATACCAAGACATATTGTGCATAAACTAACAGAGCTCACAACGCATCACAGTGCGATGCAGATTGGCTATATTTGGTGTGCGACAACGGTGTGCAAGTTAAATAACACTTAACACTTAAACCCCAGTATCCGTATCGTGGGGAATAAAGCTTTTGCAGAAAATAACAGATTGACAAGATCACAACGTGGTCGTAGCGACGCTTGTTTGGATGTAGTGGAGTAAAAAGTATAATATTTGCCTCTGAAATATAGTGGAGTAGAAGTAAAAGTATTGGAAATGGAAAATACTCAAGTACAAGTACAAGTACAAATACCTCATTGTAATTGTACTTAACAGTACTAAATGTAAGTAAATGGCACTCCGCTCAACCCAGTGGTTAATGATAAGATGGAGCAAGCGTGTGTTGTACAGTATGTATGTATTCATGTATGCATGAATGTTCAGATATAGTGACGCCCAGACAGAGTGCCTTGCAGCTGTGTGTGTGTGTGTGTGTGTGTGTGTGTGTGTGTGTGTGTGTGTGTGTGTGTGTGTGTGTGTGTGTGTGTGTGTGTGTGTGTGTGCGCGCGCAGAATCAGGCACACATAAAGGCAAAGTCTAATGATATACTGGAAATGAAAGGATGGGGATCATGTGGGTACTGTACATTCGTGTGCATTTGTGTGTGTGTGTGTGTGTGTGTGTGTGTGTGTGTGTGTGTGTGTGTGTGTGTGTGTGTGTGTGTGCGCGCGCGTGTGTATAATGCATGTATACCGTAGTGGGTGGACGTCAAACAGTGGGGGCTGTAGCTCTGCTAACTCTATAGCTGTGATCCCCACAGACCAGATGTCACACAGCTCATTATAACCTCCCTTAATCTCCACTGCTGCCACTTCTGGTGCCATCCTGTGGGTGGGGGGGGGGAGGACAAATGATGTTCAGAGTCAGATCACTCAGAGCATGTGGATACACACACACACCTTCATACATAACGTACTGCCAGAATGACATATAGCAATCAATATCAAATTCCAACTTAGACGAAGCACTATAACCATCTATACTGTGCAGTGATTTATTCATTGATTTCTTTCATTTTCATTCTGAACTTAGCTTATATCATAAACAACATCAAATAAATACATTTTGTGCGCATGTTTTGGCCTCACCAATATGGCGTCCCAATGAAGGACTTCCTCCGTGCCAGAGTGGCTGTGATCTGGGCTGAGATTCCAAAGTCGGCTACATGTACACAACGGAGAGCACACCGAAATATATAAATCACATCAATAGGCCTTCAAAATAAAATGTCAGTGCCACAGATTAAATAAACTGTGGTAGTTGTGGTGCGTTTAGTAGTAAACGTAATTCTTGGTCGACAACATTTAAGCATTTTATCACCTACCTAGTTTGACCTGTCCCTGATCGTTGAGGAGGATGTTGGCACCCTGTGAGTAAAGGAGAGAGGAAACGTCTACAGTAAGACTACTACTGTATGCATAAGTGGCAGTGATGATATCTATAAGTCTATGGTGTCTCTGTCTAAATCTAAAGCAACATTACAGGTGCTGAAGTGAACAATAAAACAAAATAATATGTTAAGTTTCTCTATAGTATTTGTTGTAACAAGGGTCTCTCCATCTCTCCACCGCTAATACATTTGTCAATTTCATCCAATCAGGATTGAGAACTCATACAGGATATGAGCTAAATTGGAAGAGAACCGATAAATGAGCAGCCGATATTGGAAATGGGACACGTACCAGCTGATGAATTATCTTTGTGGGGGTTTCTCTCTTGACTGGATGAAATTTGTAACACACCAGAACATTTATTTTCTGTTTACTTCTGTTTTCTGAATGCTGGAGAGACGTGAGGTGAGACCCTTGTTAGTGTTACAGCTCAGTGGCCTTGCGGTTAGAGTGTCCGGCGCTGTCGGCCCTGATGCTGGGACTCCTGGGAGGTCGGGGTTCGATCCCCGGCAGGGTCATACCAAAGACTGTAAAATGGAACCCTTGCTTGGCACTCAGCATCAAGGGTTAGATTGGGTTTTTTTTTATCAACTACAAATTATTCCTGAGCGTGCTGCAACTCACCGCTCCAAGAGATGGGTCAAATGTGTTGAACAAATTCCGCATGCAGCAATGTATGTGACAAATATTTTAAGTAAAAGTAACACTTACACCTAAAATGTATACTCATTGAAAATAGCTTCTAAATAGTTATATCTACAAGCTAACAAGCCTCTATTTTCACATAAATCAGACCATGTTGTCTCTCCCCTCACCTTGATGTCTCTGTGGATCTTCTTCTGTCGATGGAGGTAGTCCAGACCCTGTACAGACATAATACCAATAACCACTTAAGCCCTATTTTATCATTTCAAAAGATTAAAAAAATAGTGAGAATATAGACAATCTACAAGCTTGTGGCTTTTAAGCTTGTAAATCTACTATTTTTGTCTGCAAAAAAGTTTGCAAACTTTTGAACTGTTTTGTCTAATGCATGGCCAATATGGGGACACCAAGTTTACAATGGTTA
Source organism: Electrona antarctica (assembly GCF_951216825.1). Taxonomy (NCBI): domain Eukaryota; kingdom Metazoa; phylum Chordata; class Actinopteri; order Myctophiformes; family Myctophidae; genus Electrona; species Electrona antarctica. The sequence continues at coordinate 38,088,224 of NC_136792.1, read as the reverse complement.
AACATTATAACATCACACAGAGCCCTCAAGTGCTGCTGCAATCAGTGCAGTTAATATCCACATGCACTGAATGTGCTTCTCCTGTGAAATATATTGACAGAGTGAAATCCAACTGAATCCCCAAGATGAGCCTTTATTGATTTCAGCCTTTATTGATGTCACCATAATAATCTAAATCTATCTCCGTTACGGAATAAGCCTATCTCACAGAATTTCCCCGCCCCCTTTCCACGCCCCCTTTCGGAGCTAGTGGTGATAGCGTGACGTCACTCCATAGACACTAGGCTACATGTTAACAGAGGTCATTTAAGAAGTCTACAACTTTTGTTTTCTCAAGGTAAGGTTTGTTCTATCTGTTCGAGCTGATTTACCATCTTGTTTGCTTCATAATAATATTGGTCTGTCACATTTTTACATTAGGAAATGTACTTAGATTCTCCAGAGAAAAAAACGTGTAAATGCTAATGTTAAATGACACCACTAGCTACCGGAAGGGGGCGTGGAAAGGGGGCTGTGAGATAGGCCTATAGGTGCACAGGGGGGAAGACAATGAAGACAATGAAGGACCACTGAGAAGTGGATTTATTGTACAATTTGAGTAGTAATATTTTTGTACCTATATAATATTAGTAAATGGTGTAAACATACCTGCAGCATCTCCCTGCATATGTAGGCTATCTGTGGCTCAGTAAAGGGACCCGTCACTGTGGGAGGGGGGCCGTGCACATAACAGAGAGATTATAGATTCATAGTCCACAAAACCTACAGACTTTCATCATTAAATATAGATGTGTGCACAACTGCACATGGATGCACATACATATACACACACATACTCACCATTGTAAATGTCCTGGAGGGAGCCTCCGCCACAGAACTCCATGCAAATCCACAGCTTATAGGCTCTAGAGAGACACAAAGAGGCAGAGTTTACTTTACAGGATTTAAAATTTTCAGTACTCCACTATTCCTCACTCTAGCGCCACGCCACGCCATCCAGGTGGCCACTGTACTGTACTGTACTGTACTGTACTGTACTGTACTGTACTGTACTGTACTGTACTGTACTGTACTGTACTGTACTGTACTGTACTGTACTGTTACTTTGTAGATCTTTATTATTATTACAAAACATGCATTAACAATTCATCCCTATATACTTTGGCTATTTGAAAATAGCCTATCTACAAGCTCACAACGTGTCGGGTTGTGAGCTTGTAGATCTGCTATTTTCAAATGATTTTGTATACATTTTGAACACCTGAAATGGGACATGTTGGCACGCACGCACGCACGCACGCACGCACGCACGCACGCACGCACTCACAAACCCTCCCTCCCCCTCATCCTATTCACAAAATAATCAACCCACAACACATCCACTACATCACAGGGTCAAGGTCTTTGGCATTTTAAATAAATTTTATGCTTTTACTCAAGTAAATGTTGCATACATACAGGGCGTTTTCTTGTAAAAGAGTATTTCTACATTGTGGTATTGATACTTTTACTTAAATAATAAATGTGAGTACTTAGTCCACCACTGCTATGTTATAATATAAAACTATTAGCAGTGAAGGGAGTGACATAGAATCGAAAGAGAAAAAGTAGGGAAAGAAAATGAAAAGAAAAGCAGAAAGCAGAAGCATAGAAAAGGGCAGTGCATGCTTACTATACTTACTGTATATAGCTGCCGTAATATGCCACTATGTTGTGGTGTTTGCAGCTTTTTACTATGACAATCTCCTGTTGGATGATTGAGAAATCATCCTCTGTGTCAGAGGGGAGAGAGAGAGAGAGAGAGAGAGAGAGAGAGAGAGAGAGAGAGAGAGAGAGAGAGAGAGAGACACAGAGAGGGGGGGGGGGGGGTATGTTTACTGTACTGTACATACATGTAGTTTATTTTGGAACTGTAGCTTGTTTTCAAACCAAATACATCACCAGAACATTTTATTCTCTCTCGCTGTGTGTGAGTGTGTGAGTGTGTGTGTGTGTGTGTGTGTGTGTGTGTGTGTGTGTGTGTGTGTGTGTGTGTGTGTGTGTGTGTGTGTGTGTGTGTGTGTGTGTGTGTGTGTGTGTGTGTGTGTGTGTATGTGTGTGTGTGTGTGTGTGTGTGTGTGTGTTTGTGTGTGTGCGTCATGGTGCGTGCGCGCGCAAGCACACGTTCATGCGTGCATGGTTTCAGTCGCAAATAATTGTATTAATATGGTAATGTGCCAAAGGGAGGAAATTATAATGCATGAAAGAGGCTGCTGCTGCTAACTTAAATTGCTACTGTCCTGTTTCACTTAAATAGCTGTAGGATACACCATTTTCTCTAATGCATCATTAAATTAAGCAATTCATCAAATGCATGAACACTCATTTGTTTGTCTGCCAGCCATTGTTTGTCCAATTCAAGCCTCTTGCAGCAACAACCAAGCTTTTTCCAAGTTGATGCAAATTCATTCTAGGTTATGGTTATGCATTATTATTACAGTTCAGTTCATGCATGGATTTGGAGTGTTTAGGCACATTAGTATAGTATGGTTATGTTTATTCATGCGTTTGGTGTGGTTAAAATTAGGGTAGGCTATCTGAAGAGGGCATTGAACGAGAGAATTAAGTCGGCCAAAAATGGTCTCCCATCTAGTCATGATCCAATGACAGTGTGTTCACATACTGTATGATGTTGAAAAGTCAAGTCTCACCTGGTTCCATTTTAATGACCTTGATGGCTGCCAGTTCTCCATTCTGCTTGTTACGAGCCTGGAAGCATACACAATTGATTGATTGATTGATTGATTGAAATATTTATTAACATTTTGCAGAATTACAGTACATTTCAAGCACAACTCAATACAAAGACTGTTAACTGTGAGTGGACGACCCAATAAAGCATTACACTTGTTTACAAGAGGGTCCACCATGTTCAAATCATCAAAACATTTAGAGACATACAAATAGACACTTCTATATAGCCAAAAAACAGAACAGGAATTCATCATAAAGGAGGTAAAACAGGGAAAAGAAACATATACAGTGAGGGGAAAAAGGGGTGGATGGTGGGGATTCAGATTCTATAGGGGCCAGTTTCGAATTGCAGCTGTCCGTAGGTGCCCTTTGAGAGCGGTTTTGAAGGAGTCAAGGGATGCGCATGTCTTAATGACTGTTGGTAGGGCGTTCCACATTTTGGTGAATCATATTTAAGTAATAATAAGCATCCCTATTCCCTATGATTAATTCCCCAGAATTAGTGAAAATCATAAACAGAAACACTGATTAGGGCAAACATCAAACATGGTGCAGCAGTCATGTCTGTCTGAGGTTGATTGTGTTCAGCCTGTGACATCACACCCTGTTTACTTAAATCACGATATTTTAGAACCATGTAAAAAGTTGTTTTCCTGATCTCACTGTAAAGGTCCCAATGCAAAACCAAACAGTAGGGTGCATTAGAATACATTGCAGTGGACCTACCAATAGAGAGTTCAGCCTAGGACCACGGTCAAGCTGCAAACTTCATTTTTGATCATGATTCATGATCATTGCTATTATCTCAATTTCAAGCTAGGGTTAGGTCTAAATTGTTTGTTAATGTTTAATTTAGGGTTTTTGCCAAGTAAAATGCAGGTGAGAATTAGAAGACTTTGATCAGAAGCAGCATTATATAACAGCTGTGTCTCTAGTAACAGAGGATGTTTCACCTGGCAATATGACAACAATTTTGTAGAAGAAACAGCCTGCACTCACAAAATAAAATGTCTTCATTTTTTTTTCTCCATTTTTTTTGACCACAGCAGCATTCTTACTGTCTCACAAACAGACACGTTTCGGTTTTGGCCCCTCAGGCTTTGTCAGCGTTCTGCTGACAATCAGGTAAACACTGATGAAGGCCTGTCTGTCTGTCTGTCTGTCAGACTGCTGCTGTGGTAAATAACTGTGTGCAAACTGTTTCTTAAGACTGTTTGCTGTACCCGTCTTTCTTTTCCTTAAAGTACCAGTATCAGTATTTATTTATGATGTATTTTCTCTATTATTAAGGTTATTGTAGCAGTCAATTTGTATTGGGGGCAGGGAGGGGGGTGGGGCGGGAGTCGCGAGACATGGCCAAAGCAGCGTCCCCAGCCCAAAACATTGAGTACCCCTGACGTAGTCTACACTCTACAGCACATAACTTGCCTGGTTGTGGAGGTCCGACTCCTAAGTCTAACCTACGTTTTCTGAAAAACTTTCAAAATGATTATGGTGCTATATAGCAACATATGTGCTGTGACTCTAAAATAGCCCACAGTCAACAATGTCAACAATGAAATTATCTGAAGCCGAGGAAAATATCAGCCAAATTAATGTGTACTTTTGAGAAGGCAAATACAGTCATACTGCAACTACTAGGCTATACTAGTATACACACAAGCTTGCAAGACAATAACCATGGAAAGAATGACAACGGAAACTCCATTCAATCATATGTCTGACTCTCACAGTCTCACTGCCTGTGACTAGCCTGTTTTTGTACACAGGGGTCACTGAAGCCCCCGCACAATCAAGCAAAAACACTCACTCTGACATGGAAATGTCTGGTTTCCACATACAGTGATGTCACTGGACCCTCTAAAAGTTAGGCTCAGACAGATCTACTATTATATAACATACATACAGTATTTGTGCACACAGACACACACACGCACGCACGCACGCACGCACGCACGCACGCACGCACGCACGCACGCACGCACGCACCTTTCAAGAAAAAAATAAGGTCAGTGACCTCACATACTGAGCTATTGAAATGCACATGGTCTGCCTACATGTGTACAAAAAGCCTACAGTATACTGTGGGACAAGCTAAAGACAGTCAAGACATGAACACTAGCTCATCTGTAGTTTTGGAAACTGTGGACCAGTGAAAACAACAACGAGGCCGTGGGAATACATTTCAAGTAGGGTGCTGTGGTGATGACAACGACAGGGGGACGGGGGGGTTGACAGAGTGAGTGATAAAGAATTCAGGCAAAAGCGTCAACCAATTACACAGTCAGCATCTACTGACATAAACTACAATCAAGCTCGCTATACTGTAGTGACTAAATTGACAGCCACATGGCTTTTAAATCCATTCCCCCCGTTACAATTCATCACTAACAAAAGATACAGTGTTTTACAATATTATCACTGGCAATGAAAGAAAAGCATGTGACATGTTAACATTAAGTTCATAAGTTATCTTCAGCTTTTATCTAGAAAAATCGGTACAGGAAGACAAGATGATTTGTGTTTGTGTGAATTGTGAAGTCAGTACAGTTTCTCCCAGTCTGTACAAACCAAGGTTACTGCAGAGATGACATAATTTAACTTGACACAATGAGAGGTGGATCGAGCCCTATATTTCCTCTAATCTGTGATGTGGAAGGACACACGAAGAGGTGTGCAAGTATAACAGGGGAAGGGGTTTGAGCTGTTTCATTGAAAAGTAGTATTGAATTTGATAAGCCAAACAACACAATTTATTATTTACCATTGCGTGCCATACCGGACGCCGAACGACCTCAGACATGACACGCTTAAGTTCAATATAACAAAGTCAGCTTCATTTATTATAAAACAGACACCCAAATGTACAGTAGATTAAGCAGCCTTTATTGTAACAAGGCAAAGGCCAACATGTTAAGACCTATATTCATTAGGACGAAGACCTCTGTAGGTTAAAACATGTTGGCATTTGCCTTGTTATAACAAAGGCAGTTTGAGTGCCTGGATCCTCTGTTTTATCCTGTCTGATCCAGGAGATACTTTGATCATTTCAACCATTTTTAACTTCTTTATCTCAGGTGAGCACCTGTTTTCTTATCTCTGTCTTCAAGCTTCTTTTTAAAGTGGACTTTTCATTATTCTCTCTCTCTCTCTCTCTCACACACACACTGACACACGTGTGCACGGGCAAGCACGTGCACGCACGCATGGGCACACACACACACACACACACACACACACACACACACACACACACACACACACACACACGCACGTCTGTGACACACAGAGAGAGGGAATTCAAAACTTAAACTTTCACTTCCTCTTTTTTATGTGGCGTTCGCCTTTATTTTACATATTTTATGGAGGGACAGACAGTAGGCTGACAGGAAATGGGGAGAGAGATGGGGGGGAAGACATGCAGTGAAGGCCGTCGGGATCGGGAGTCGAACCCGCGGCACACTGCCAGACTGGACTACCAGCAAAGGCGCCTGGACCACCGAGCCATGGCCCAGGCCTCTCTTCCTCTTTCTTGCATAAAGAATCAGTTTAGCCTCAAAATATGTGCTTTTCACAGCTATAGTAGCTTGCAGCCATGCATCTTTCTAGGTCCCATCTTAATAATAATAATAATAATACAACTTTATTTATATAGCACTTTTTTAAACCAAGTTACAAAGTGCTTGAACAATCAAAACAATATAAAACATCAAAATGTAACAATAATGTAATAACAAAATAATAATAGTGATAGAAAATACAAATAAGCAATAATACCGGAAATGACTTAAGGAGGTAAAAAGGCCAACCTGTATAGATAACTCGTTAAGGAACTGGTTAGCCTCAGTTCTTCTGGTAGGTTGTTCCAGAGCCTAGGGGCCCTAACAACAAAAGCTCGATCACCTTTGGTCATCAATTTAGCCTTGTGACTCTCCTTTAGTAGACCCAGACCAGATGATCTAAGGGTACGTGAAGGTACATAGTATTCAATCATTGTACATAAATAGGTGGGCGCAAGACCATTAAGAGCTTTAAAAGTTAATAATAAAATCTTAAAATCGATCCTGAACGAGACTGGCAACCAGTGGAGTTCAGCCAACACAGGTGTTATGTGGTCAAATCTCCTGGTACCAGTAATAAGCCTAGCCGCCGCATTCTGGACCAATTGCAGGCGATGTATCAAGTTTTGGTTGAGTTCGGAGTACAGAGCATTACAGTAATCTAAACGAGAGTATACCAAAGCATTCCCAACAGTCTACTAGAAGAAAGAAAGGATTTTATCTTGTGGATGTTTCTTATAGGCCGTGCTGCGAGGTCCCTTTTTGTTCGGTTTCGTTCCCGCGTCTTTGGCACTACGATTTCAATGCATATTTCCATAGACAATACCCTTCTGGACTCTGGGTTAAAAGTTCTCCGCATAATATCCTGCAGTATTTTGTCACAAGCCAGAAATGTATATACAAGTGTATAACCAAAAAACGAAAATCTTGTGCTGCTGTTTTTGCTTGTAAAATGTGTTATATTGATTTTGGCAACACCAAATCTTTCTCAAATGTCATAAATACATATACGGTACCTAACATCTGAAACAAGTATTGGTGCCTTAGTTTACTCATATGTGAATCTAGATCATGAAATGTAGCAAATTTGTTAAAGAAAACGCTTCAACTTAAGTGATTGGCACCTAGCACAATGAAACATACACATAGAGAATGTAGCCAAAAGCTTATGTTTCATACATAAAAAATTTCACAACCTACTGGGTAATGAAAGGTAGAAAAGAAAAGCGGCCCACCTTGGCCCAAAATGGCTGAAAATCTATCAAAATGTTACCACGCCCCCTAAATTGGAATAATGCAAAAAATGGACAAGACTAAAAATAAATGCACTAAAGGTCAGAATTATTACAACATATGGTATGAAACATTTATACAAGTACCACAAAGTGTCACAGCATGACATTTGCACATCACCCCCCCCCCCCCCCCCCCCCCAGCTCAAGTGCAGTTAGTCAGTCTATTTGCCAGCCCATAGAGTCCCATGTGAACCCAGACATGTTGAGTACACCAAAGTTTTATAGTACGTATGGGTCCCCAGCATGTAGAAACCGCCGGATGCTAACTTGCATATGTTGAACAATTATAATTAGTTTTAATGACCATAATCACCTACTGTATATGGACAAGATTTCAGCAATAGTCACAGGCCGTATGGATTTTTCTGCGCCAATCAATATTAAAAGGACTAAATTTGGCCCAGATGTAGTCCTGCTCTAATGATTTAGCTAGGGAACCCGAGCCAGTTACCTTCGGGGTCGCCATGGCGGCCAAATCCAATATGGCCGCCACATAAAACGCCTTCCTCACCAGCCATTTGCAGCATCCTGTTGCACACACTAAAAGATCTGAGCCTTCTTGAGAAGAACAGAAGACCAGAGTAGTCAGACCAGTCCAACGACCTGTTCAGGTGCACTCCTAGAAACTTGTAGTTGTCTACATTCTCCACTACCTTAATATGTTGCTGGGAACCGGAGGTACACTCTTGGTCGTGCCATAGTCCACCACCATCTTCTTGGTCTTGCTAGCATTGAGCCAGAGGCTATTTGCCTTGCTCCAGTGCACAACTTCCGTAACCATGCGTGCTCAACAGTGTTGTTACCTGAGATGCAGGTGACAACTGACATGTCTTGTAGTTGAAGTGGAAGTGAGATGTTTATAGGGTGAACAGGTGACAGCACTGTGCCCTGGGGAGCGCCCGTGATGTTCACCAGCACCTCCGAACAGACAACCCTGCAGTCTCACATACTGCGGTCTGCCCGAGAGATAGTCTGAGATCCATGCCATCAAACCATGGTCCACCCCCATCAACGCAAGCTTCTGTAAGCAGTTGTGACTGGATAGTTCTGAATACAAAAAGCATGATTCTAACTGCGTTGCCCATGGTGCCAAGGTGTGTGTCTGTTTAGCATGTAGATGATGACATCATCAAACCCAATGTCCACCTGGTATGTAAAAACTGAAGGGGGCCGACGTAGTCACTCACCATCGGTCACAATGCAGCAAGATTTCCACAGTTCCTCCTGTCATCAGGGAGGGGCATATCGTTTGGATCAGCAGTTCTGGACAACCTGATCTCCATATACTGTATGCCTATACTATATTATTGCGACCACAGGTCGCATTTACTATGAAATTGCGCATTTTCCGTCAGTCAGTCAGTGTATCACTCAAAATCCCCATACATGGGGAAAGCCCCCATATTGCCCAGGTCTTGTGAGTGACATAACGTGAAATCATCAGGGATGGAGATCCCTGATGTCATCAATATTGGCCAGCAACTCTACAACTGACCCCAACCCTTAGATCTCCATATGGATATACTGTATGTCAGAAACTGTTCTGACATTCCATATGTTGATCCTTCCCCATCCTTATTAATGCAGCCCGTTAGGGTGAGGTCGCTTCTCGCCCTCAGACTTACTGGTACTATGCTATAGCCTATGCTATACTATATACTATACTATACTATACTATACTATACTATACTATACTATACTATACTATACTATACTATACTATACTGATATGCCAATATCTATGTATGGGTGACTGGGTGTATATACTGTAGGTAGTTTGAATCAGCGGTTCTGGACAACCGGATCTCCATATATGACTACACTAACACTGCACTACACACTACACTATACTGATACGCCCATACCCATGCATGGGCATATATACTGTAAGTAGTTCTGGACAACCGCCTATCCAATCAACTCGACACCGGACATATAAATGTCCCTGTGCTGGGGTCAGCAGCAACGTGCATGCAGAGTGTGAAGTTAGTTGGTCATACTCCTACTCATACTCTATCAATAGGAATGTACTGAACTCCATTACTTTCATTTTGTATTGTTTTAAATAAATTAAATGTGTAACATACAAAGGTTGCTTTTTTTAGGCTGTTCCTAAAGGTGTTCTGGGTGAAAATGTTGAATACGTTTTTTGGGTATAGTGGCCATATATATAAAAACATATATATTAGAATTTTCTGGATAGATGTACTCATAAATCGGAGCATTTCAATGTGTTCTAATGCTTTTTAAGTTTGTCAAAAATGTCAAAAGTTCACTCGTTTTCACTTAGTGCCATCTTGTAAATATGCAAATTAAGGTTCCAGACACACTCAATCATAATTATAAGCATTCCAATGTGTTTGTAATGGTCAAAAAACATGACATAGACACAATGTTTGCATTTGTAGCTCATCTGGTTC